>NW_020223851.1:0-1421 GCF_003070985.1 Temnothorax curvispinosus | reverse complement strand
CGAGTCCAAGTTCTCCGCGGCAATCATCAAATCGTTATGCATACTCAGGATCATCTTTTGCAAACAAATAGAAACTGTCATAATCTTGTTTACCACCAAAAAGAATGTTTAAATCTGTCATAAAAATTCGTATTTTATATGCATACGTATAAAATTTTGTATTACGTGTTATTACTTTTATATTAATCATAATTATATATGTCATTCTTAAGAAGATTAAATAAAACCTTCTTGCTAATGATCATTCCACTGCCCCTCGCCGATGTAAACGGTAGATTTTTCATCGCAATCGTGTTAAGGTGATGAAACCGCTGGCCTAGAAAAATAGCCATCGCCACGAACTTGTAGATAGCCACCGACGTACCGATATAGGGCATCATGTATTCCATATTGTCGGTCCATTTCTCTCCGAAGGCGTACATTCCGATGCGATTAATGAAGATCCAGATGGCTGCGCTCACAATTACGAGAATCCACGCGATGACCGCGGTCCGCGTCTCTTTGCGAGGATAACCCAATTGTCGGACCTCCTCGTCAAAATCTTGTAACGCATTCCAAATCCTGACGAAGATGCGTCTCGTGAATGTCGCCAACCCCAACTCGTACATTACCACGCTGTAGTTTATGAATATCTGATGAGCGATTTAATTTTGATCATTATTTTGAACTTTCATTGATTTAGAAAATTAGAATTCAGATGCTTAACTTAAATTTGGAAGAATAATACAAATTAAGATAAAAGCATTAAAGCAGATTTTCTCTTCAAAGGATTTAAATAAATAATTCTTGATTTATTTATTTTTTATTATATATATATATATATATATATTGCGAGTAATCTTCTGCTTTATTTTAATTAATTTCTCACTGACCTTTGTACTCTCTGTTCCATCAAGAGTCTCGGTTTCTCTCTTGACACTTAGAAACCTGTTAAACACCTGGTACAATGCATAGCTGTAGAAAATAGTGGCGATTGCCGTGAAAATCAGGTTGATGTTCGACGGCACCAGGCGGTCTTGTGAGAAGTTGTAAGGAGCGAAACCGAACACTCGTACGACGTAGATCATCGGCCAGATGGCTCTGTAAAGAGGCGAGTCTGGACCGCGTAGCTTCACTAGCTTTTTCAGCTGGTTCTTTTTCACTTTAGCAAACACGGTCTCCACGTCAAAAGGAAGAGCGTGTAACTCCATGGCCGGAGGGAAATCGATCGACAACTTCGAATCAACAAGATCTAGCAAACATGAGTTCCTTGATGTGAGACTTCACTAATGAAGTGGAACTTGCACCCGTCTACGAAGTATAGATAATTATTAACACGTATACAGCACAATTATTTGCATTAAAAAAAAAACGAAAGACAAGGACGCATCTTAAGGGTATATTCGAATAGCTCCATTATTAAATTAATACGATAATATACT
>NW_020223850.1:0-28483 GCF_003070985.1 Temnothorax curvispinosus | reverse complement strand
CACGCCTTCTTTATATCTAATAGTCCATTTATTAAATTTTTCATAATTGGTTAAAATACTTAAAATTTTATAAGTAATTTAATTATTAATTTTTCATTAATGATGCATACGTATGTGGTCTTATTAGTTTTAAATCTACTCACTCTTTATTTTCTTTCTCATTTATAAACGGAATCTTGAAGAAACCACCCTCGATGGAGTCATTCATATCAAGTATGTTGCCCATAAATCCCATGTTTAAAAAATAATTACCAGGTGATAATTTATCGTCAAAATTAAACGTGATAACTTCCATTTTACTTAAATAAAAATTCATACTAGCGATATGCTTGGTCCCTTCACGCATATTTTCGATTGTTGCTGTTTTTTTCAATTATATCCAAATATTTTGAGTACAGGGATATCGCTTTTGTTTGTTTATAAGTAATAATGCTGATATTGGATATACGCCGTGGAAGATATTCTTTTCAATGTCCACTTTTAACTTAATGTTATAATGCTTCGGTATTATATCATTCGGCAAGTAATAATTAATTTTGTCTTCAGTGTCAAATATCTCTTCAGGAAAAGAAGCCGACATAGTAATTGTTTTAAGTAGTAATTCTAAAAATTTCATGACAATTTTCTAAACAGGTTTGATGGTGTTTATAGAAATGAGCCTACATTAGAAGAAAAAAATATGGTAGTAAATATTTGATATTTATAAAGAGAGGAAAACAATTTAAAATAATTTTGTAAGACATATTTCGTTACATGTACGATTAAGTTTGTGACGAGAAGTTTTTGAGATTCATACGTTTATAAGACAGCATTAATAGACTTTTGTGCTAATAATTGTAAATCCAAAATTAAACTTTTTAATTTTAAAGTGTGCTGTTTAATATAACTTGCTATATAGTAGCAAGTAATCTAATTGTGCATGTAACTAATCACTGAAATGCAACAAATTTGGCATCTTTGAATGGAATAAGCAAAAAGCAATGGACAAGAATAATGAATGGCTTGTTTATGGAATGTAAAATTTAATTCAATCTCAATACAAATCTGAAAATAAGGTTAACACGTAAATTTTAAGTATTGCCAGATAACACAATGATAAATATAATAATTTATTTTCGAGACCCGATTATTTCAAAATATTTAAGTGTAGCTAATGATTTAATAAAAAACTGTGCTTTTATATTTTGCGCGTTATAATATAGTTATATGAAATTGATTCAAAATATAATACTTATATAATAGAAAGATCTTACAATAATTTGATACTCAGAACTTACAATAATACAGATAAATTTGAAATTAACTGTAATTATAATGCTCACCCGTTACAAATTATCGATACCAGAAGTTTATCTACAGAATCGCGACCTTCCGACTCTAGAGATTATTAACCGAGGACGATGGTAATAAATGTTATAAATATATAATGTCACAAGTTCTAAAGTCGTTAAAGTTGTGTTATTATACATGTGAATATCGTTATATTGTTATTGAAGCTTACCATATATACAATTATATTTTTTAATAAATTAGTATACATATGTATAATAATGTATAATAATGTATAATAATATATAATAAATATATATATATATATATATATATATATATAATATGTAATATATTTAAATTATTTCATAAACGGCAAGAAGATTGTTTTATATAAATAAAGATGTTCTGTAGATAGACTTCTGGTAATTCGTAACTGGTAGATAAGTATTAATGACTGTTAATTTCAAAATTTACCTGTATTATTATTGTACGTTTCGAGTATCGAATTATTTTAAGATTTTTCTAGAATTATATATATTTTGAATTAATCTCATACAACCGTATTTATAATACGCAAAATATAAAAGTTTCTTATTAAACCCTTAACAATGTATAATAAAACTGATAATACCTATAAACATTTTGAAAACATTGTCTCGAAAGAATTATTATATTTATTTTGTTATCCGACCTTGTTTAAATTTGAATATGAATAAAGATATAAATAAAATTGAATATAAATAAATATCTTTCTTATTGTAATAGTTTTTTCATTGTCATTGGATTCATCTCCGATATAGAGTTGAGATAATTAAAATTTTATAAAACTAACAAAAGGAACTATACGGGGTGTTCTTTTCCATTTTTGATGCGTTTTTAATACATTTTGCTCTTAGATAAGGATATAAATTTGTATATATGTGCACAATCACGTGTTTCAAAAATTTCGGAGTCACAGATTGAAACGACGTACAACGTTGATATACATATATGTTTGACGCAAGCGATATATCTATTTAGATGTAATTTATATACATATATGCTTAATTTATAAAATTCATAATACATCCATATACTACATCCATATATGTGTATAAATCATTTCATAACATTGTGAATAAATTTCGTTAAATATAAATAAAGATGTTAAAATAAAAAACTGTTTAATTATCTGATTCTAACATTACAATTGGTTTCAAATACTTAGCGCTTTTTTTTTAAATAATTTCAATTTCATTATATTTGTATGTATATACTAATATACATTTATAAATGTATTTCCAATAAAGACAATATTAATGTTTAATACAAATTATTTTAAAAAATACTATGTTTAAATATATATTATTTCACATTCTATTGTTTTAGAAACGGTTTATTTCATATTAATTTAATTATTGCACAATTGTAAACAGTTTTATATTTCCGATAAACACACGACAGTTTAGTTTCAAGTTTCAATAATAAAAAAAATTAAAAAATTAATTTAATTATATAAAACAATATTTATTTATTCAATAACCATGTTGTAAGCAGGGACAATGTAATCTTATGTAAATAAGGAGTCAATAATATAAAATACTTTATTGCAAGATTGCATATTATTATTGCATATTAGATTGTAGAAAAATATGTAGAAGACATAAATCTTATGGTTAGTAACAATATAACGATATTCGAATTTATCAGATAATAATATGACTTTAACTGCTTGAGACCGCGATTGCATTGTAGCGTGCATCGATTTCGTCGCACGAAAAGGCACTATGCGTGTGTCTTCGTTGCATTATAAGTTCATAACTTCAATACAATGAGATTCGTTGTATGTAATTTTTTTGTGCTTTGCGTTCTAACGTGGGCTTTTCCAAGTATATTTTTCAATCTATAATATTTCAGACGTTTCTCGATCTTTGTTTTTATGTTCTTGTGCGATATAAAAACCCATGTTATAAACACACCACGGCGTGACAAACAACAACAATTGCCAACGACCTGTTAACAATATTTCGTCTTGTGTCGCGGCACGTTGGGGTGACATAGCAGCCGATTGCCAATTGCTCGTATTAATCCGCGCCTCGCACTCAGTTCTTCTTAAGCTCTCGAGACGGAAAGGTCACGATAGTGTAGATAGACGTCTGGCAATTCGTAACTGGTAAGTATTAATCACAGTTAATTTCAAATTTTACCTATATTATTGTAAATTCTGAAGTATCCTTGTTAGATTTGTATTAAACTTGAATTAAATTTTACAGTCTTTCCATAAACGAGTCATTTATTATTCTTCTTTATTACATTTCACTTATTCCATATTAAGATTCCAAATTTGTTGCATTTCGGTGATCAGTTACTTGTTATTGTTATGTTAGACAACACATTTCGAAATTAGAAAATTTTATCTACTGGACTGACAATATAAATGGCATAGAAATCTGTTTCTGATGTCTTACATGTAATTCACACAAATAACTCAATAACTTAATAACTTAATAACAGATTCGTGCAAAATAATAAAAAACAATAACTTTTCGTAATTAACACGGTATTTTGCGAGATGTTATATTTTGAATAAATGTATTGTTCCTACTTGTACTAAATTTTTGTGTAATTTAGAAAACCTTCCGATCTTCCGAAGATTACTCGAATGATACCAACGAAGCAAACATGATTTTAAAAATAAAATTATCTATTTTTTTTAACTACATTAAATACTTATAATACAAACTTGTTATAATTAAAATGAAGGGAGGGTGTTCGGACTGCGGAAACAAAGTAATCAATATCAATACAATACATTCACAGAATAGGTCTTTATTTTATCATAGTTTATTGTATTACGAAATCTTTACAATAAGAGGTGTAACAATTGACCTAAACTGAGGGTCGGAGAAAAGCAATATATAAAGAATAATCTGACGTACATGCTGCGCGCCTAGCCAAAATACAAATTACAGTTATACTTAATTACAAACAGTTGTATAGCATTAAACTGCACGAATCTCAAAAACACCTCGTCATGAACTTAATTGTACATGTAATGGAATATACATACAAAATTGTTATAATATTGTCGTTTCTTTACAAATATTTACTTTAAATTTCACGTTTCTTTTTCTTTTAACTTAGGCTCATTTCTACAAACACCACTGAACCTGTTTAGAAAATTATGGAATTATTCCAATTATTACTATTCAATATAATGTTGATTATGTCATCTGTTTCTGAAAAAACGTTTATCACTGAAGTTCGCGCCGCTTACCGCTTGCCGAATAATACAATACCGAATAATTATAGAATATGGTTAGATGTAGACGTTGAAAGGAATATCTTTTATGGCAAATCCAAAATCAACATAATTATTTACGAACAAACGCATGAGATATCCTTGCACTCAGTACATTTGAACATAATTAAAAGTACAATTGAAAATACTGATATGCGTGAAAGGACCAAACATATTGCAAATAAACATCTTTACTTTGAGAAAATAGAAGTTGTGACTATTGATTTTAACTATATACTAACACCTGGTAATTATACTCTGAATATGGTATACAAGGGTGTCATATCTGATATAAATGACTCCGTCAAAGGTGGTTTCTTCAAGACTCCGTTTATAAATGAAACAGGAGATAGAGAGTGAGTAGATTTAAAACTAACAAGAACATATACACATGCATTATTAAAAGAAAATTAATAATTTAAAAAAAAATTAATAAACTGTTTATATCAAAATGTTGACTATTTTAACCGATTATAAGAAATTTCATAAATATGTTATTAGATATAAAGAATGCGTAAGATATACACTAAAATATTTTAAAAAATTCTAAAGGACATCCTAATAACTTTATTAGGAGATTGAAAATACGCCGCGTATTCGGATTTTTTCGTGACATTTTTATTGACTTATCATCTACAATTATATTATTATTGTATAGATTTTATTTCTTCATGTTTTTAACATAAATATTATATTGTTCAGTATAGTTTTTGTAACACTTTATTTTACAATACAAATAAACGAATGCGTGCATAAGTATGTCTAATGAAAATCGATTAGCAACAAAGTTTCTTTAATCTGAGCTTATATTTGTTTATATTTTTAATTTACGTAATACAAATAAGTAAGTTTCAAATTTAAACTATAGAAAAATCAGACGTTGAAAGATATATGCTATTCATTATATTTATATAAAATTTCAATATTTTAAAAGCAATTGTGAGTTCCATATTTTATGTGTATATATTATAACATTGCATACTATAGAGACATTATTATACATATATTGTAGTATAGTATACTTTAATAGAATAATGTATAAATATAAATTAATAATAAGAAATGCATACAATAATATTATAAAAATATATTATTTTTTAATCGTAACATTGTATGCATTGTTTCGTTGCTCTTATACCACACATTAATACAAACTAATAATTTAACATTATTACAAACATTGTTAAAACTCGTAGATGGTTTGTCTCAACACATAACTGGGCTACTGGAATACGACGAACATTTCCATGTTGGGACGAGCCAGAAATAAAAGCTACATTTAAAATTATCGTATTACAAGTACGAAATTACTATGAAAAGTACACGGTTTTATCCAATACGCATTATAGAAAGAGAGTCCGTGATACTTATGATAGCATTGTAGAAACACATTTTGAAAAAACATCTGAAATACCCACTTATCTCGTAGCTATAGTATTGTGCAATTTCTCCGCCTCTCTACATATGAATATATTTGAGAAATTTGGAGGCAGTCGACCATTTAAAATGAATGTAGACTTGAGATGCAGAGAAAAAATTTTAAATAAATTAATATTTGCAAGTCATGTTATTGCAAACGTTACGCACTACTTTCAAGACGAGTGGAAGCAATTGATTGTGTTTCCAACGCAAGAACATATCGCGGTTCCAGGCTTGATAGATGACGGCATGGCAAAGTGGGGACTCACATTTTACAGGTAAATATGATTATATAATTTTCAACTGCGATTAAACATTCATAACCCATTAAAAGATAGAATTAAACACACTTTTACTCTTTCCAATCAAATAATTCAGAAATTTGTATATTTTTATTGTTAAATTGGTTTCATCATATGATTGTATAATTATGTATAATGACTATATATAGTGATATGTGCATAATTGTGCCGTAAAGTCTGTTCCTAAAAGAAAGCGAAAATATATTTAGTGACTAAAATAAGAAATTTACTAAAATAAATTTAGTACAAAATATACATACGTCGCATTGAGTTGACCAATTACAATATAAAAGGAGTTAAGACCATTAAAAATATTATTTTTCATATTTACTTTCGTATAAATTTTAGAGAAAAGTGCTGATTTTAAGATTCAGTGAAATATCGAGGCTTTGAATGTTGAAGGTGTCAATATCAATATTCATCGATGACATGTATGCCACAATAGACAAGTGGTATAATTGTTTTACAAAATGTGTGACGATAAAAGATTTTAATAGTAATAGAACATTTTTAATAGTTAGATTAGGTTGTTAATTAGTTAGGGTTGTTTTCGTATTATAATTGGTTAATTTATTTTAACAACAATTTCATATACATGCTTTTTTCTTACATGGCAGCAATGATAGTTATATGATAAGTCATAAATTAAGTATTAAAAATATTTTTGATACAATTTGCTAGGAATTGCAAACATTTTGCTAGGAATTGTGGTAGGCTCAAACATAATCATACGACTAAAAGTATAAATTAGGGAATGCTGTATATAAGATTTTAAATATATTTTCTTGTAAAGTTACATATTGAGATTAATGTTTATTTTTTTATAAATTGTGTAAATAAATTTGTATTTTTAAATAAAATTAATCGCCTATCTAACAATTTATTCTGAATTACATTAAGTATAAGTAATATTAAAATGAAAATAATTATGATATAATAAAATTAAAAAAGCGATAAATAAGGCGACAAGATAATACGATAATTATAAATAATTTTCAGAGACAAAGATATTATTTATGATGAGATGAGAGATAATATTGTCCGCAAAATGGAAATAGCGTCTATAATCGGACGTGAAATAGCACGACAATTGTTGAATTCTAAGACAAGTCCATCATGGTGGTCCCACTTCTGGTTAAATGAGGGTATTGCTACGGTTCTTTTTACATCAAAAATCATTGATAAGGTTAATTGCTTATACATCTCTTATATTATTTTACTTAAAAATAAAATGCACTTTTTCAAAATGATATATACTAGGAGAGATTTTAGGAATCCTAGTTCAAGTATTTTCAATGTTATCTACAAAATTGTAAAATACTTACTTTGAAAGTGTTCATATGCATATTTTTGAGCTTAATAAAAAATATCAAAACAACTGCAGTAACAGCGTGCAAATGGATGCTGTTGCATATTGCTAGTCAAAGCATTCATTCAAATTAAATATTCCATGATTACTTTTATCATCATGTAAGCTTTCGTTTATAGATTATTCCAAATTCTCAAATGTCGGATTTGTTTGTTGTCCAAATTCTGCAAGAATCTCTCTATTTAGACGAGCAAGGAATTATGGAATCTCTTACATCGTGGGAACAAAAAGGCAACACAATCTCTGATATTAATTCAATTTTCTCTTTCTCTTATTATATCAAAGGTAATATAAAGAAGTACAAGATGTAAAAAATAAAATTTACAAAATTACAAATTTTTCATTGCTGTTAATAAATTTAGTTAATTACATCTAATTATTTTATAATGTTATTTGTTATAGCACCTGCTATATTGCGCATGTTGCAACATATAGTGGGCGATCAAGTGTTTTGGAATGGTATCGAAAAATATTTAAAAAAACAGTGAGTATATATTTCTATTCTTATTGCTCTATATCGATATTGTCTTCAAGTTTTCCTCAAACTTGTATTAATATATTTTTTTTCTCTTCAAATGTGATTTACTTATCTCTTTCTCTATTTTTTTTCGATATGTCCACAACCCCGAGCTAATTTTTATTTTCTTTCTTGGTTTTATATTAATGATTTTTGATGATTTGTTTGATTAGTTCTTCCTATTATACTTTTTCCTATTTTTACTTAATAATAGTTTTAAGATTTTTTTGCTTTTATTTCTTTTCCCTTATTTTTTACTTTTTTTACGTTTTTTACTAACTTACATTTCATGATTTTCTCTTAATTTCTTTATCATTTTATCTTCGCTGTTATTTCTCTTTATCAATTCTTAGTTTAATTATTTTTTTCAATGTTCAACTTATTTCAAAATATTCTGATAAGTTTTCTCTCTTTAATTAATATCTAATCATAATTTCAATATATTAATGCAATATATGAATGACTCACGTATTTTTTTACTCTTTACATCTTTAAATAAGTATATAATTTTTTAGAATTCATTCTTCAACAGTTATATTAGATTTTATCATATAAATTCTTTCTATCTTTTTTCCTGTAACTTCTTATCTTATCTTTGTTAAAATTATATATACTGACATAAGCTGCTAACATACAGAAATAAATTTAGCAATAAATTTTACTTTTTAATGTAATATGTATTGCATTACATATACCGTATTAACGTGATTAAATTTTGCGAAATTTTTGTTAGATCAGCTACTCCGAGTGATTTCTGGGCTGTTTATGAATCTTCTGATGAAGCATTAAGATTTATAGTACCAAAAATTAACATAACAGAGATAATGTATCCTTGGATAAGTCAAAATCATTATCCTGTTCTAAATGTAGCATGTAATTATAACAATGAAAGCTATTTTGTCATAAGGATGAAAAATGCATCCGAAACATGGCAGATACCCTTGACATTTACTATGCGGTCGTACATCAATTTTTATTATACTTTACCTGTTATAGTTACTCTTAAAAATAAAATTCCTATGCCTATGCTTTCTAAAGATGACTGGATAATATTGAACTTGCAACAAATTGGTAAGTATTAAACGATTATTTTCTTGTATCTTCGCATTTATTTCGTATAAACAAAATGTAGTAAAACAATAAAGAAAAAAATTTAACTCAAATCAAGTATATCAATGTCAAGGTTATTAACTCTCGGTTGTCACACGGCCTTTTTTTCGAACACGTTTGTCACACGAGGTCAATTTTTATGTACATACATGGCACTTTTCTTCTATCTTTTTTTCCGGAAAAGATTTAATGGTCAATAACACAAATTTATTTTCTAACAGGATATTATCGTGTCAACTACGATGCTGAGAATTGGCGAAGAATTGCATGTTACCTCAATTCGGAAAACTATAAGAATATTCATGTTGTTAATCGTGCTCAAATCATCGACGATGCGTTTTATTTTACCATGACGAAACAACTTGATGCCTCTATATTTTGGAAACTCACAAGATACTTATCGCGAGAGACGGAATATGTTGCATGGTATCCTATGATCAAAGTTCTTGAACGCATATCTCACATCTTCCAATTTCCAGATGAAAGTAAATATGTCAAGGTAAAAGATGTTGCTCAGAAAAGTTGTTACATCTAAACATTATATACTTTGTAATGAAATAACAATTGTGACATAATTGATTCAATAAAATATCCCAGTAAGCAAAATACAGCATGCGGCAGCAAAGATTAGAATCTCACACCAATACCACAGCCATCTATATTTTCTATGATTATTTCGGCTCTGCTCAGAATGTGTCTGCGCAGATTTAGTTATCTGAGATGATACATGTAGAGTCCTAGCTAGATATATATGCAGCTATAATTCTGTTACGTTTTTTCATAATTTTGTTCAACAAAAATTTAAACGTAAAAGACCCTCATATCGTCGGTATTATCACCATAAAACTACCTTTTAAAAAAAATGAAAAAAAACGTCAAGTGTTTATTGTTTATATGTTATTACAAAACTAATGCAAAGCTATAAAAGTTTTTAAATATTACAATACCAAACTATTTTTATCCTAAAGTGTATCTAAACGCGTTATATACGTATAATTTTTATGTATTACAAAATAAAATTACAATGTCTTAAAAACAGTATGTCGTTTTGGGCACAAGTCCCCTATATAATGATAAAAAAAATCTAAAAATTTTCTAATTATGTTGCATTTATTTTTTTAAAAAAGTATTTTTAAGTGCACGTATATATTCGCACGACCCATAACTTTTTCAGACATAATTAACAACTTAATTAAAAATATTTATAATTTTACAATATTTAGACGATCATACTCGGACAATTGAAACCGCTTCTTCAAACAATAAAATATAACGAAGATCGAAATGACAGTTATTTAATGGAATGTTTAAGACAAGAAGCTGTAAAATGGGCATGCGTTCTCAATGATTCTAGCTGCAAGACAATAGCCTTGAATAAACTACGACAGCACTTCACAGACATGTAATTTACGCTTAAATAGAGTATTTTATAAAAATATTTAAAATATACGTGTAAGATTCTAAACTAAATTTTATAACTTGTCTCTTTAGACCTCATCAATTCTCGTCAGGGTGGAAAAAATGGACATATTGTAATGGTTTATCGATAGCAGATAAAACTGTTTTAATGAAAGTGCATCGAATGTATATGATTGAAACTATACTATTCCGAAACGAACGAAAAAATTTAGAACTCCTGGCTTGTTCTAAACATTTTTACATAAATTCCATCATCATGAAATCAGAAGATTATGAAGAATATTATTTTAGAACTATAAGAGAAAATCGCATTGATAATATTAAATTTTTTCATTACAATGTTGCGAAACACGCAAGAGATAACTTAGTACTTAATCATATATTAAGAAATTGGGAAAGAGCCAAACCCAAGTAAATTATTTTCTTCCATATAAATATATTCTAGTTGTAATCATGAATATCTTATATGTATGCGAATTAATAAAAATCGTTTGTTTTGTTTTTGCAGAGACATTAGTGTGACTACAGCATTAATTGATATTATAAACCACGTGTATTCTAAGGAACAACTTGACAGGGTAATATTTACAAGCATTATGGCTCACATGTTATCTTTCTATTTCATCAATCTTATAAGATTTTTGTATATTTTTAGCGTAATCAATCTAATTGTAGTAAAAGAATAATTTCATACAAAATAACTGAAATATATAGTAGCAATTAAATATATTCTATATAAGATTAAAGTAATTTATTGATAGGAAATAGTATATAAAATAATCTGTATGTTTTAGATAAAGAAATTTTTGCTGATGTATGTACAGAGGTGGTTAATGTTAGAATTCAAATTTACTACTAATCTTAAATACCTTAACTCAAAATTATTTAGCAAGGTAAGAATTTATACATAAAGGTAAAAATGCAAAATTGAGGTTTTGGGATCTGTTAGGGAAACAAATAAATCTTACTTATTCTTACATATTTCTTAAAATTTAAAAATAGCTATAAAAATTACAGTTGTGACGAAAGAAACGTAGAAAATGGAGGAACATGGGGAAATAAACGTAAAATCGTTAAAACCTTACGATGGAATTTTTAATTAATTTTTAATTAATTTTTAACTAATTTTTTTTACGTTTTTTTAGATATTTTAGGTCACAGAATCTTGAGCTAGCAATCTAGGGGTACTCAACATATAAAGGTCTTAAATATCTGGAAACAATCAAATATCTTATAAATAATAAATTTTAGAAAAAAATGTTTTATACAGAAGTCGTAAGGTTTAAAAAGACGCATTTAATGGCAGTTATAGTCCATAAATGACGTTGCCAAAGTCAGATCAAGACCAACTTTATTTTATCAAATAAAAACCCCTATTTTTTATTGTATTATCTCTTTCTACTCATTGATTTAAACAACTTTTGTTTAAAACATTTTTTTTAAATCTATTATTTACAAGATATTTGATTGCTTCCAGACTCTTTTAGGACACCCTTTATATATTGAGTACCCCCAGACAGCTGGCTAAAGATTCTGTGACTGAAAATACGCAAGAAAACGTAAAAAAATTAGTTAAAAATTAATTAAAAACCCTGTTCGGGATTTTAATAATTTTACGTTTTTTCCCATTTTACTCCATTTTTCTTCTACAGGCTTAAATTTCATAGCCATTCTACGGTTCAAAATATGCGGCTAAGAATACGTATTATTTTCTTTAAATATAAGTTTTCAGAACCTCAATTTTGCATACCTTCCTTTGAAGATATTATCACAATTACAAAAAAATGTATTATCAACATTTATTATTAAACATGTGCTACTCTATACGTCACTTGATTACAAACGGCATAATATGACATGCATATAATTTTCAACACAATAATCTCGTATTTTCCATGCAACATAATCATTAATTAAAATTGATCAATTTACGAAGTCACGAGCAAAAACAAATATGTGGTCGTATATGCATATATGTTGTATGTACATAATACATTTTGTAGCTGCATCGAATGTGCGAAAATATTATAAATATTGTTTTTAAGTACCAAAATTATTTATTTGTTAACAACAAGTGGAATAAATTATAAATTTATTTGTAACATATTAAAATTATTTTATAGATTTTTGAATGTGCAAGAGACGAAGTAAATAAACTAATTTTGGATATTATCAAAAAGATTAAGTTACGTTTGTCTCAAATCAAGAATCAGAGAAACACTTTGGTTTCCATGTTTGGAATCAGTTCAGCCGGCCAAAAAATGGAAAACTGCAATGCTTGAAGTAAAACAAATGCATTATAGATTTTTGAAAAAATTGTCAGACATTTTCTTTTTTTATGTTACTCTAGTATTTATTTAGATTTATATATTGCTTATCTATTGTCCATTATATATGAGTTTTATAGTTATTTCTGTGACTACATAGAATATCTTAAATATTATTATAAGAGTCTCTCTCTCACTAGTTATTTTAATATATATACATTTACATACGTATATGTTAATATATATGTATGCATATGTATATAAATATAATTTATTATTTTAATAACTTCCACAAATACATATAATATATTGGTAATAATTACTAATATTAATAAGAATACAAATATTAGTATGTTACTTATATTTATAATATAATATGTTAATATTACTATATATTTTAGTAATTAATAATATATGGTTATTAATATACATATAATTAATATAATAAATATTTAATTATTATATTAATAGCTTTAAGATAATGTTGATAAGATATTAACAATATGTATTAACATGTTATATTATTTTATATATGTATTTAATTTAAAATATTAAATATCTATTTTAATATTTTAAATTTTATAATAATATTTATAATGTATTATTTAAACTAAATTGCATTGTTTTATGTCAAAAATTTAATTTTTCATATTAAGTTTACTTTCTCTTTTTATTGATATGTAATTTAGGTATAAGTATATTAATTTTTGGCATTTTTAATGTTCGACAGTGTAAAGTGTTTATTTCTGATTTACACAATAAAGATTTTATTCTCTTATACTATATATACTGCCTCTTTCTTATTGTAATACCTTTTTTATTGTCTGATTCATCTCTGATATAAAGATGAATCAAAATTTTATAAACCTAACGAGAAACTATACGCGGGATTGTCCTTCTCCGTTTTTTATGCGTTTTTAATATATTTTGCTCTAGATTAAAATAAAGGATATATATTTTTTTTTTTTTTTTCCCAATCACACATATTTCGAAAATTTAAGTTATCTAACTTAGTACTTGATCATATATTAGCATAGAGATATAAGAATAGAGTGCGCGAGTTATATGCTAGCACGTAAGAGGCTGTGATATAGGAATAGAAAAAGAACGCTGCATATAGGCCCTTTCTGTCTTTGTCTACGCGTGCCTGCGAAACAAAGACAGAAGGGGCCCATGCGCAGCTTTCTCTTTTTATTCTGCGCAGCTTTCTCTTTCTATTCCTATATCGCTTTTTCAGCTCGCTCGCGCACTCTATTCTTATATCTCTATGTATATTAGAAAATTGGGAGAGAGCAAAACCCAAGTAAATTATTTTTTTCCGTATAAATATATTCTGATGGTTGTAATCATGAAAGTATATCATATATGTATACAAATTAAGAATCATTTGTTTTATTTTTACAGAGAAATTAGTACGACTATAGTCACTATAGCATTAATTGATATTATAAACCACGTCTATTCTAAGGAACAACTTGATGAGGTAATATTTACAAACGTTATTGCAACTTACATGTTATCTTTCGATTTTATTAAGCTTACATATTTTTGTGCATTCTCAGCATAATCTATTTATTGTGACAGAATAAGTTTGTAAAAAATAATTAAAAAAAACTACTGCAACGAGTGTATATTCTATATGAGATTAGTATTATTTTATAGATATATTGAATAGTAAAATAATCTGTGTATGTTTTAGATACCGGAATTTGTAAGGAATATGAAAATTGAATCACTGTTAGAACTTACTGTTTCTTCTAATCAGTCCAATAACTAAAAATTATTTAGCAAAATAAAAATTTATACAGGGTGCATCAGACCACCCGTTCCACCCGATTTTCTCGTAAATGTTTAGCCTCATATTCTACCCGAGGAATCGAATAAGGGTATTTTCGTTTTTCGGAACTGACCGGAGTAATGACTACTGCGGTCAACTCTAACATTTTTAATGGAAACATATGTCGTGTAGTGTATCGTTGAATAGCTCTTAAAAAAAGGAACACCTTTTTTATTGTTACATAATCACGACATCTCCAACCGTTGAAGAGAAACAACTGGAAAACTGAATGGTGGATGGTATCGTAATTCGTATAATAATAATAAAGTTTCGTATCCGAAACGATAAATATTACTTTTATTAAGCCTTACAAATGTACAATATGTCTTCCATCATAATTTAAACAAAAACGGATTCTGTCTTTGATTGTTCGACAAGCATGCCGATCGCTAAACGTGATGCAAAAGTCCTTCGAGCTACAGATAACATCAGAAACAGAATCCGTTTTTATTTAAATCAAGACGGAAAGTACATTTGTGAGGTTTAATATAAGTAATATTTTTCATTTCGGATACGAAACTTTGTTATTATTGCGACACCATCATCATTCAGTTTTCCAGTCGTTTCTCTACAACGGTTGGAGATATCGCGATGTTCCAATAAAAAAGATGTTTCTTTTTTTTTTAAGATCTATCCAACGATACTCTGCACGACATATGTTTCGATTCAAAATTTTAAAGTTGAGCGCAGTAACCACTACTTATATGTACATACATATATGTTTATATGCGTGCGTATGTATATAAATATATCTTATTATTTAATGTAATAACTTCTACAAATACATATATTGCTACATATATATATAATAAAATTGGAAATAATTATTAATACTTAGCAAAATTATTAATACAATTAATAAATATAAAAATAATAATTGGTTTTTTATATTACTAATGTATTATGTTAATACATATTATTATATATTTTAGTCAATAATAATATACAATGATTGATATATAAATGTATGATTATTATATTAATAGCCATAATGATAATATTAATAAAAAATTAATAATATATATTAACACATTATGTTATCCAATACTTGCTCCACAATTGCACACTTCTTCACACCATTTATTCCAGAGACGAAGTTCTGTCTGCAGAGAGACATTCAGTAGAGTTTTGCGTACAAACGGCGATCGCCTCTGACGTTGGGGTCTTAATTGGTACTCGTCTTATCCATCACCATTTCCGTCTTCTTGTCAGGCGATTCATCTACTGCTTTTTCCGACGCGGTATCCTGTAAAATTGTGCGCGTATCAGTTTCAGTCAGTTGCGACAAAAATATTTCTCTTTTAGCCGGGCCGTGAAAAGAATTCCAAGAGTTTTATCGTATACGTACCGCTGGAGGTACATGTTGTTTCTTCTTGAAATAAAGGAACGTTACGGCACCGATTAAGCATCCGATAGTTATCATAATTTTGCCTATACTTAGCATCACGATTGAAAATGCTAGTAACATACTTAAATTTGATGCCATCTCCTCGTTAACTTCTACCTTCAACTCGGACCAAAATATCGGGATGTAGATCTTAGGCACATTGTTAAACATCCTGCGCAAACATGTTTTTCCTTTTATTTGTGCAATTAATTGTAGATAAGATCATTGTAAAGATATGAAGCTACGTATTTTTTTTTGTAGTTTAACAAGTTTTTGAAATCTTTCATGTACTTACGTCACAATCTCCGATGGCTGGATAAGGACATTAATTTGGAATCTAGCCGATACATCTAGAGGAATTCCCGTCGTCTGAAATATCGAGAGTACTTTGTAAGCAAACACCTATATTTGTCAAGTGCCTAAGCGCTATAATGTGTAACACGAAGCTACGCGAATAAACGCAACGCGATTGCTTTCTCAATAGTATTATCGCGTATTATCGCGGGCAATGCCACATCCTCCGTGCTCGATAGACCAGATGAAAGGCGATAGTAAAATTAGTATCTCGGCAGCAACAAACGGGGTTAACTGACTCCCGCCGTTATTTCTGTCGCGACGAATTTTATCGTTTGCGCTCCAGATATGATTCGCTAGATCGGCACTCACGGGTTCGAGGGTGATGGAGAAGCTGTGATCCTTCTCGTTGGGCTTGAGTCCCTCGACTTGGTCGAGAAGCACGGGATCAGCCTTGTAGAAATGAGGTAGACTTATGAAGACCGGCGCACCGAAACGACACGCGGACACGTTTATTAAACCCAACGGCGTACAATCGCCACCGCAGAAACAATGACCCAAGTTAATGACATCCGGATCGTCGTCCGAGTACTCGTCCGAGCTCTTTTCGGACGAGCGACCGTTGTCGGAAGCCACGCTTTCGGTGGTCGTGCTGAATCCCATCTCGGACAAATGCTCCGCTGCGCAGACGTTCTCGGTTGTCGTGGTCGGCTCGAAAAATTTCGCCTGCTCGTGAGGATAACGTCGTCTCGTGTTGTTACCGAGAGTCTTCTTATCGATGATATATCGATAACCCTCGATGCCGAAATGAGAAACCGTTCCCTCGTATTCATAGATTAATGGACTAGAATAATATAAAAAAAAGAACCAGAAATAAGATCAAGAGTGCAGATGATAAACTTTGTACCACTGCTAGAAAAATTATTAGAATAATATTATAACAGAAAGTTGATGATATGTATGTGGCACTAAATGGATTATTATGCCGTTTCTGACGCCGTGGCGATTTAAAAATATTTAAACACAACTAATATATGTAATGTGTCTCGTGAAATTCTGTAATTCTGTTTATTAGACAGAACAATATGCTATCTAAAATCTGATTATGATATTATTTACACGGCGATGAAAGTAGTCAAAGTAGAACTAGATTGCTATCTAAAAGTAAAATCTTGATCTCTCATTGAATACCGTTTGATTCGTTATTCGTGAGCGCGTAAATAGACGAAAGCGCATCATAATTTATTCTATTCTGTAAACTTAATAGTATTTTTGGACTAACCGGCATACGTCTACGCTGAACAAAGTAATCTCATCTTTTGTTCTGCCGGGTGGCCAAAATTCTCCCGCGCTGCCTTCAATAATGTTACAAGGACTCTTGTAGAATTTCAACGTATCTCTATAGTTCCACTTTCTCAAGATTCCCAACTGGCTGATGTCATTCTCACCCGTTTCCACATTTAAGTGCCCGTCCATGTCGTAGCTGCCGTTCCTCTACATAATCAAAATGACAATAAATTATAATAGTGCACTTCTTTTCGATTATTTTCTAGCGATTTTAACCTTTTAATAATTATTGTATATCAGAACATGTTTATGTATTGTATCGCGGATTGATAACTTCTTGTCAACGAAAAGTTATGCATTTGTCTGTTTTTCTTTAATATTTTTTATTAGCATCGATAAAGCAGCGAATTAATTTATTTCCCATGTAAGCGACGTGTGTTATCATTATCTCTACGAGAGCCAGTTATTTCAACAATGTAGTCGTAGCTCCACTTTTAAAGTGTTTAGAGATACGCCCTTTCGTATTAATCTACTATAATTTTTGCAGAGCAGTAACATCGGTATAATACATAGGTGTAATGTATCTTCGAAATTAAATGCTTATACGCACAATAATTATACAAACGCATACATTACGATGTTTTTTTTTACCTTGCTGACGGCTAAAAATAAATTGCTAAGGATAAGAAAAGGGGTATTCTGTCTTATTATAAAACGTACCATGTAAAACCAGCCGAAACGATCGAAAGGCGGAACATCATTCACCGGCCCAACTTTGCTCATGGTGAGCAGGTTGTCACTGTAGCCTGCAAACAGCAGTTCATTTACTGTTTTACTAGTGTAATGCCGTCGTCTGATACTCCTCAAGAGGAAGGACACTGCTTTCTGCGAATCGACATTCCAGTATCGAATTGCGTACACTCCTGACTGCAAGAAAAAAATAATATATATATAATATCGAGTATATCTTTATATCTTCCTGAATCGATCGTGTTTCTATTTTTAAATCAGGACGGAATTTAAAAAAAGCAAGAAACATTTGGATACATCTTTACGGTTATTCCTTGATTACGATAAACTTGATGCCCTCTAATATACGTGATTATTTTTTCACCTCTTTTATCGCCTCTATAATTGATATTGAGAATTCAATTTATTGTACTAAGCACGCGACAAAAGATGCAATAAAGCAGCTTACCGCAACGACGACATCCAAATTGGTAATAATGTCGCTAAGACTCCCATTGCTCTGCTTCTCATCGAAGTACCATAATCGTCGTTGCCTATAGCTGACAGTGTTGTTCTCATGATTAAACTTGATGGAGTCCTTTTTCCTTACTTCCCTGCAATTCATAAATGCATTAACGATTTCTTCCGTCTTTATTTAGTCTTGCGCAGTCTAAATCTCTTTTCTAGTTGCCGAGCCTTATTCGTAAATGAATTAGAAGATAACGTTAATGAAATACAAATTGAGTGTAAGCGTCCAGTAATCCTCTTTATATGAAGAGGTAAAAGCCACAGTGGTGTAAGTGGAATTTATTTAAAATATTTACTTGCATGAATAGATGCAAGTTATATTGTATAGATTGCATCTATGCACGAGTCAATATCTTAAAATAAAATTTGACTTTGTAAGTTAAACAATATATGCATTTTCGACATCACTTTAATTGATACATATTTCATTGGTACGTGTCGCGAATTCTGAAGTCGTTTGTTCAACCGCGGCTTAGACATCTGACTTACATATTTTCAGAGCAATTGCCACGCAACAGGACGTACGCATGTAATGATGATGACCATACCTAATGCTCTCTTATTGTCAAAGGTGCAATCTTTATATTACCGATACAAGATTAGAGACGGAAGCCGGATTGTAAAACAAGAATTTGAAAGGGGATAATTCTGTTTTATTCTGTTCTTTTTTTAATGTTATACGCTTTAAAAAAAATTAGTGAAATTTAATTAACGACCGTTGTTCCAAAGATTACGTACATGATTTTATATTTTGCTGACCGCACATAATTCTCTTTATTAATCGACGAAAATTGCATAAATTTAAAGTTTTAATTATATGTTTAACATTTGATCCAATTGTGATTGCCACTTTTTTTATTACAGTATCTGTTTTAATTTATTGCTGTTATTGAAGAAACAGTTTACAGGAATTATCGCAGTCACATTATCTTTTAATACTCAGCTTTTCTTCATTTTTTCATAAACGGCACATGAGGTATAATCTTGCGAAATGCAAATTACCGATGATACTTGATACCTCGGATCATTTCCATCATGCAAGTTGGTGTTTCGCGCGCTAACCGGTTTTATAGGCCAGTCATATTAGACTAATTTAAGGGGTTACCTTCCAATTAATCTTCCCAGGTTGCAACCACCATGAATCGCTTTGATTTGAGGTGCTATAAATGGGATTTATTTTGCTTCGCAAAATTATCGCACGATAAAAAGTTATTAACAATATTATCAACAAAAAACGCGATTTTTTTTATTTTTTCTCAAATATCTCAAAAACTAAGCAAGATAAGGTAACTAACTATAACTAAGATAAGGTAACGTACCTTTTTTGTAGAGCGTAAAATTATCCACAATAATATCAACATTTATCGTCAAGTCAGTCGTTTAGCTTGCACGCGCCGTCAAAGTCCGAGACTCGGATCCCGAAAACCCTCGATTTCATCGTTTTTTTTATGTTGCACCGGTGATTTTTTTCCGTCATTTAAAATAAAATTAAAAATCACACATCATCTGAGAACTACAAAGAATACTTTTCATGGTGTAACCGATTTTTTAGACCCTTTTTCTTTAGTTTGTAGCTATGTAAGCAAAAAATTTTGATTTTTTAGAATAGTCTTAGTTTATCGCTGTTTTCAGGCCTTAGAATTTATTTGAGACAAATTTTATCGTATGCATCTTGTTGTGGACAAAATTTGCAACAAAAAAGAACTCTTGTATTTTTTTCGTACGATAAACGCTGATTTTTTTATTGACGTGCAAAGTTATCCAATATTGCGCACAGGTCGGATAATTAACGTTTGTTTTACACTAAAATAATTATTTTTTATTAAAACTTACGTGTTTTTTTGCATTATTATTGAACCATATTGCAAAGCCGTTTTTTGCCAATAAAAGCCATGAGGTACGAGAAAAGAGGCAGAGAAAAAAAAGACGGAAGTTTAGTAAAGGCATGTTGGGATGAAAAGGACATAATGGATAAAATAAAAAAGGATTTATATAACTTGGAACGAGAAAAATTTTATAATAACAATGGTTGGAGCTCTGAAGTAATAAAAGAATTAAATAATGAAGGTAAAAATACTGAAGGCTTAGTAAGAATAAAGGAACAGGACATTCAAGGGCAAGTAATAAACAGTAAAATAGCAGAGGCAAAGTATAATACAAGGTACAAAGAGATAGAGACGAGAAACAAAACACCTAATTATTTATTAAAAGCAAATTTGGATAAAGTAAAAACAGGACCCGAGCAGAAATTAGATTAGGCACGCCCGATGTATGGTTAGCGCCTGATCGGGAAACAGTAAGGTATGCCCTAATAAGAAATTCCTGACATGTGCCTGATCCGGTGCGCAACGGGACGCTCTTTTCAAACATTTTTCAGGTTATTGTTATACGGGCCTGATTTTCTTGTCCCCATCATTTCCCTCATAGGGTTTGATAAATGTTAGCCTGAATATATGTTAACCTGCAATTTCGTAAATCTGCATCTGTTATCGAAGTGGTGGCAAAGTATATTAAACATCTAGTAAATAAAGTGAATATTAATTAGTGTTTATTATGAATAGAAATTGTGATAAAAAGCGTTTTTTGACACGAATTCGCGTGAGAAGATTTCGATCATAGTTTGTACATCAACAATTATTAGGGCTAACCGGATGAGGTCCCGATCATTATTTATCAGGGATGCTATAAGAAAGATTTTCTTAATTTTGTCTAATGAGGCTCTTGTGTAAGGATTTGATACGAATGTTTTAACTATATAAATATACTTTTTTCATAAATATATTTACGAACACAAAATTTCGTAATGAGCCGACACTGGTTTCTGACATTTACCCGACATTAAGGAATATTATATCATATATCCAATTCAAAATTTTATTACTCTTTTTAAACTGAATTTGTTTCTTAAGATAATTTTTGAAAAATTATATATTTGCGCTGGTTATGACATATGTAGACTATATAACACTTACTACATTAAATTAAGAAGTAGTCTACCACGTAAGGCAGTTGGCTCACGATCCAGAGGTCCCGAGTTCGAATCCCACCAGGTAAGTGTTTTTTTCAAATACGAGAAAATATTTATAATCATAGACTGCATCTTAAGAAACAAATTTAGTTAAAAAATAGTAATAATATTTTTTTTGCCTGATAAGGAAAACATGATCAGGTAATTTTAATTCTCAACGTTACATTTACGATCGGGGCCTAACAAGGACTACCTGATGAGCTCCTAATCAGGCGTTAGGGCATGCTTATTAGGTCCCCATTAGGGCCTATCCAAAATTTCTGCTCGGGGAGATGAGATTAGAGCGATGGTAAAATTAAGGTGCGGCAATTTAGAGGACACAAATATAAATATTGGCTGGACGAAAAAGATACGAAGTGTAGATTCTGCAAGACAGGTAGGGACAACTTAGAGCATTAATGCGAGTGCAATATCACAAGTATGATATTGCACTCGCATATATATGTGGTTTGAGAATCTAGGTAGGAATAACAAAGAGATATTAGTGAACATATGCGATGACAAATTTAGAATGGAAAAAAGAAAGGTGTTAAATAGATTATGGAAAAGGAAAGAGGAATGCTATAAAAAAGATAGGATAAAGGAAAAGAAAAAAGAGGAAGAGATAAGTTAGAAAGGAGCGTGAGTAGGGACAGTAATGGAAACAGCTTGGAAATGCTTAGTTTTTGAAAGAAAAGGGATGGGCCGGTGGTCTCAGACACCCTGTATATATAATCTGGATAAAGACAAAAAGTAGCGGTTAAATATGATCAAAAATATCACGCAATAGTATAAAATATTATTATAAAAGGTAAATAAATACGATGAATACAAAAATAAAAAAAAAATATCGAGCAAACAACACAAAGAAGACGTGGCAACACCTCACTGTTGATATTACTTTTAACTATTGGCTACTCTGAACGCCCGACCGGTAGTACCCTTTATATGATTGACATACTGAGAAAAGGGATTAGGTTAGTATTGAGGTTAAAAAATCTTGAAATGTAATAAAAACCCACTTTTAAGGTATAAAGGCAAATGAAATATCAGAGGCCGTATGTATATAAACATCGGCTGTAAATATCGGAAACCGGCAGCAAAAATGTGAAAAACATGTATAGTTACTGAGCTCGCAGTGCGACGTTTTTAGGATCAAACGTTAAGATCTGTGAGTGCTGCAGTTTTTATTTCTTTTCTCAGAAACTAGTCAGTGAATCATCATGAAATTTATTGAGAATCTGTGCCAATGTATATCCTCTATACACCGTAATTTTTTTAAGAATTGTTCTCTAATTTTTCTTTATATTCTGAATGCATATATTTGATAATCTACTGTCAATCTCCATAAAAATTCATACGAAATTAAAAAATTAATAACTTTGAAACGGGTCAGACAATCGATCGCAAATTTAACACAGGTTTTTGAGATATATAAGGTAAAGGTACCAATACCCGAACATGTACCTATATCCGAACACCTTTATTATTTATAAGTATAACGCGAATTAAAATCAAAGATAAAAGTATTTTTTTTCTTGTAATTTGAAACTTCAGTTATAATATCCAAGCGTTTATTTTCATAAATTTATATTTTTTTAAAGGTATCCAGATACAGATACGTGTCCAGGTATTGGTACATTTCCTATGCCTAAGTGTCCGGCAATCTTTGTAAATTTCACCTTCGTCCCTCTATTTTGACTTAAGCGATATACATCTATACTATTATCTATACTATTATATAAAATCCTTACGGGTGGTGTATGTTTGAACGTTAATAACGTGAAAACTATTGGACCGAATTTTTACCACAAGTACATGAAATAGGGCTAGAATTTTCCGGGGAGTGCTATAGAGTGTGTAGTTTTTCGTTACCGATTTTCTGAAAACCGATTTTTTTAATTTTTCTAATTCTTACGGGTAAAAGAATTAAAAAAATCGGTTTTCAGAAAATAGATAACGAAAAACTATACACTCTATAGCACTCCCCGGAAAATTCTACCCCTATTTTATATAGTTTTAATACAAATTCGGTCCAATAGTTTTTAAGTTAAAAACGTTCAAACATACACCACACTTGTAAGAATTAAAAAGAATTTTTAATTCTTACAAGTGTGGTGTATGTTTGAACGTTTTTTCATCCTTAATAACTTTTTATTGCGCGTTAATTTTGCGAAGCAAAATAAATCCCACTTATAGCACTTCAAATCAAAGCGATTCATGATGGTTGCAACCTGGGAAGATTAATTGGAAGATTCAATGTCTAATATGACTGGCCTAATAGTATATTGAGGTAAACCAGTCGAACGAAGGTCATGATACAAGCGAAGCGGCACTTGTCGAAGAGTCGCATGAAAGGCATTGTGTTATCACTGTCGAGAAGAAAGTAATTAATTAATCAATTACTTCATACATGTTCGCCTACGCGTCGCATCGCGTGATTGGACCGGTATTTTTTTGTTCATTAAGATGTCAATATAACGAGGTTAACTATTTCTTCCTCATTGTCATTATATTGGATTCGTTATTGCACTGTAATTTTGTAGTCTGATTAAAAAATCTAATTTTTAATACATGCGTCACATTTCGATGCATTTTTTTTTACTTGCGGATACTTTTTTTACTATTAATAACACTGATCAACATACCAGTTATAATATAATTAGGGTGTTTTTTTTTTATCAATTCCAACTTTACTGATTGCGCTTTTTATGTGAATGTCATTTCGATTTCAACAGTAATTGCAGCTTGTAATTTTGCAATATTGTCAAGATCACAAATTACGTAATTATTGTGTAATTTTTTGAACACGATTATGATTTACATAATAAATATTTGGAAAAATGTTGTTAAAAATTCAGCTGTTTGTTTAACAATCATTTGTTTCACTTGTTGCTTTTTCAGCTTCAGGAAGATATGCAATTTATAAAATATTAATTTTGCAACGCAGTGTTATAAGCAAAATTAATCTAATTAAGATGCATTAACAGAACAATATTAATTACTATACACAATTGTAATTTCATCTTATCTGGAGTGGCATGTCGATCGCATGATCTCGTAATATATTTCCGCGGTCATTGGCTCGTAATATTCCTAAATAATATCTAAATATATTGATCTTCTTTTGAACGAATTAACACATACAAGTGAAAGTTAACAGTGGAATCTTGCTCGAGGAATTAAATTTGGCCTTGTCGATGTATAAAGAAATGCACTCTTATTTTTCGTTCTTTTTTTGGTGACTGCGATTTTATAAATTGAGGGCTATAATCAAAATCGTTCATTCGGGTGAAGGTTACTTACTTAAAGTAGTAAGGACCAACTTGAGTGAATTGCGGTTTCTTTAGGTTTAATTCCTCCGGATTGGTCCAGTTAAAGAAATATATTTTCATAAATCTTGGCGGTATGTTGCTGGTGTCCTTCCATACCTGGAAACTCTTAGAAGTCGGTGAGAGGGCCAATTCCTAGGGATAGAAAGAAATATTTAACAGAAACGAAAAACAACGGCCGATGACAGCAAATGTCACTTTATAGTTTGATGATGTTTCGCTGATTGCAGTGAAGTGCGGTGACGACAATGCAAAATAATTTTCTCTTAAAATGGTACTTAAGTAGCTATTCAGATCGCGCTTTACGGTTGATGAACACACGTAATAGTTGACAGATTATACCGTAGCTATTCGCGCGGTCACAATAATGCGAGAAAAAAAAACAATTTGCACGATACATTGCCCTGAATTGCAGGCATAAAAAATCCAAGAATGCTAAATTATTCATATACATATTGTAATATAATTATGCATCTACAATTTACAATTCAATTTATTACTCACTTGTGATGCAAAAGCTTGCTATTAATATCAATTTATCGACACAAGATTGAAAGGTGATATTTATAGTTAGTCAGTTATTAATAAATTGTAAATTGTAATGAGAAACGTGATAAGAATTGGATTTGCTGGCGGTCGATCTTGAATAAAAATTTATCCGCGACAGCTGTTAATCTTCGCGTCGTGTCGGTTGCGTGAATAGTTTTCGGTAGGGAAAACAAAGACAGACGACGTGACGATGGTGATAGAGTACGTGTCTTCTACCTTTATCAACACCCGAGATTATTCGCGCGCGATGATGTTGCCGGCGGCGATGGCGTAAAATGGAACCGTTCACGACGTGCCGCGACACAAAGAGACATCAATTAATGGGACAATCGGCCATTTTTCCAATCAGGCACCGGACCAGCGCCGAGACAAGTGTCTAGTCTCTAAATGCATAGTATGTGGATCAGTTCAACGAGAGTGATCTTATTTATTGCAAACGCGAGATGCTCTGCATGCAATGCAGCACCATGTTTGGCGGCGTTTAATACACAGAGCTCTCATTTTCCGCGATTGTGGATAAAAAACACGCGATGCGCAAGTTATTTATTTCTGAGAAAAACTTGATAAGTATGATTAATCGGGAACAACACATTCGCCGAGTCCGGCGTTTTGCTAAGAATACATATTTAAGAATTCAAGAATTTAATTGTAAACGAATAATCTGGAGCTGACGGAAGATGTTTATTTCGACGCTAATTGAACGCCGCTAGCGCGGCTTGAACGTATGAACAATCGGTCAATATTATTTCGTTCTTGTGAATACCATTTTTAATTTATGTATTTATGTTTACGTGTGATTATAACAGCTTTTAATGTGATGACTAACGATTGGTCTACATAGATTTTCGGGGACCGTTTTGCCGTAATCGTTTTCAACGGCTACGTTAAGCTAAAGGAAATTTCGGAAGTAATCGTTCTCGCGCGCGTATCTGAATTGTATTGCAATTATATATATCCGTATAATGAAGATTCCGAACAAGTTCATTTTTCCCTCTTTGTCTCACGCTAGAATATTTATCGGGTGGACCGATGATAAAAAAGCCAAAGAAGACGAGACTATTTATATATAGACTGCGATATATATAAAATTAAAACGAACGAACCGATTTATGGATGACAGTATCTTGCTTCTTATACATGATTAAGAATTATTTGTTTATCTTTATTAATTAAGTCAATTAATTAAGTCAATCAACCAATTTATATATACTTTTTTTTGGAATAATAAATAATCTATTCAGAACTAAAAGTGGACGAGAGAAAAATAAAAAGTTAAAATGATAAAGCTGTTTATTATAACTTTATAATATATTTGTACATAAATTACATTAACCTTTGCAGGTCACACTATTTTTGCATACGTGTAAGCTACACTGGGGTCTAGAGGAATCCAGTCATTTTTTGCTCAGTTTCAGAAAAATCAACGTATTGTAATGTTTTTTTTTTTCAATCAATCATAAATTTTTTGAGAAATATTTTGAGAATTATGATGGTAATCTCAAAATTTATTTTAAAAAAATTATTACCCAAAAATACGCACTAGAAAATATAAATAATAGTCCCTGAGATTGTGGTGTGGCTTTCGAGGGTTAATTATTAAATTATTTTCCTGTCTTTAAGTCAAATATTTTCTTAATCTTGTGTGAATAATCGGATGACTTTGTAACTGACTGTTTTTCAAAACTGTTTCTTTTATTAAATTTATGATTCGACGATAATATGGACAAGATGCCCACGTATCGTGCCGCTGAGATAAGCAAGATTAGATTGTTAAAATGTCAATATTCCTTATACAAATCCGCACAAATCCGTTTTGAGTTCGACTTATCAAAAGACAGTAGTTAAAGCAGATCCTCAAACTGATCTAAATTTGATCCATAATTTGAAGCATACGTAAACATGTTGTCGCGAATTAATTTTAATAATCATCGTCCACTCACTTTTCGAAGAATCTGATCAAAAATTGTCGGCCATAGGAAGCAGAGGGAGTTGCCGAGGGCCACCAGAAAGAGCCCTAAAATTCCAAAGCTAAGCGACTTGCTCATCCACGGCCTCATAGTGACGCTTGTATCTCCGCGTGCACCGATCCTCCTCTCTTCAGCATGTGCACTCTGAACTCGAGCGTACGGCCTTTTCGTTAATCCCTTCTCTCACTCCTTCGTGTCTCTAGTCAGTCTTTCGCGCTTTAGAGTCTGCAAGATAAAACGTATCTAATCTACACCAGTCAACGACGAGTTTACGTCGTAGCCGCGCGCATATATGTAAGTGTGCGCGTATGTACGGTGCGCCTTGTTGCGTGTACGTAGTGCGTTTCTTTCAGCCAATAGAGTTTTCGAGTCGACTAGGAATGCGTAGGCGTCGTCGACACGAATAGACACGTTCAGGTTCACATGTGTGTCGACTAGCATGCCAGATAGGCAGATAGGCTTGTGAGCGTCCCAACACAGACTTTGAAAGAACGGAGCAAGAAGACAAAATATAACGCCGAATGAAACGACCGTTGTCCAACGCAGCTTCAGACGAAAAAAGTGTACTATAGATTCGAGATTTATAATTACTTTTTCGCAATAAATTATTT
>NW_020223849.1:0-1050 GCF_003070985.1 Temnothorax curvispinosus | reverse complement strand
TTTATCTCGTTGTTTCTGCTAATATACATTAAGTTTAATATCATCTCATCAAGTATCGTATATATTTAATTGTATCAGCTAAATTATATAACTCACATCAGTTTAATGATAGCTGACCTTTCTATAAAACTTTGACAGATGATTTGAACTCTGCATAAATCTGAATCAGCAAAAATTAAAAAAAAAAAAAACGTTAAAAAATTGAAGTTATTTTTGCTGTCAGTACATTGATACGAGATTCTTACGCGAAAATATATTCTACCGATTGAAACTCGCCTCTTCGCCGTAGATTTGATAACATAATTCTTTAATCGCGATTCGGTCAAGTTTAGTTTCCACAGACGTGCATGTTATAAACAGCATTCGAGTCACAACACGATGATAAGAGATGTATGTAATTAGACACGTTAATTACAATCTGATTTGCAACAAGCGTGCTCATAATCCAGTCATAAAATATGGTGAAGTCGCAAACGCGTTAGAGAATTATGAAAAAGAATTATTATTTAACAAAATATCTGGCAGCGAGCAAACTTAAATCGACGTTGAAAAAATTAAGAGTCGATTCTTTCCGAACAAAAACATGGAAAATATAAAATGATTATACCCTTCACCTAATTTCGAGCGTCGTTTTAACATGATTTTAATTACCGTGTAAGGCTTACAATTAGTGGCAAAAAGATACGTAATAAAAATCAAAAAGTCACGACAAACGACATGCGTTTTTCACCGTTTCGCAAAGAACCGAAAATAGATCCCATTTTTCCGGTAGATATATCGTATAATATCGTTAACATTACGAACGCAATTACAGGATCATCTCTACGTCCCATCTTTTTCATTCTGCAAGAATCATCGGCAGACGTTTGACGTGACAGCGCCGTGGCGCGTAATCTCTCGAAATCCTCGCTCTGTCGCCACGTGAAATTTTATTTACAAACTTTCATCCTTGCGTTGGATTGGTATCGGATTGGCGAGCCTACATGTCCGGCCATATACACGCGTATCTAATGACGCGCGTGACGCGAGTGCACATGCACTCGTACGCGG
>NW_020223848.1:0-7418 GCF_003070985.1 Temnothorax curvispinosus | reverse complement strand
TTCTGTCGCTACCTATCGAATTACCTAATCGTTGCGCGCTCGCAACATCCCTCCCCCCGCGGAAAAAGAAAAACGTAGTTTTTCGTTTATTTATGTGCGTTTTTCTTTCCCTTGAGGGGTTACAATCTAAGTTTTTTATATTTCTTACGTTATTGTTGGTATTACAAAAAAAAATTTTTTAGTGGTCCCTTTTTCTCTTTATTACATAAATGGCTATGATTATGATGCTTATTATTATTACAATTATGGTCGTGGAGCCTATAGGGTATATAATATGTTTATTCGCAAATATGCTTGGTTGGTTATTTTCCACTTCTTTTTTTATCTCTTCTAGACTCATACTTAATTTTACTAATTCTGTCGGGTCTTTGATTATCTGTTCTAAATGTATTTCTTTATCAGAATCTACTTTATTGTTTGTTGTTATGCTTTTTTCTACTGAGCCTGTTGCATTAAACTCTGGTAAATATATTTTTACGTTTTTATTATATCGGTTGTTTTTGGAGTGGAAAATAACCATGTCTGCGGTTCGGATACTGCAATCCAGAGTGTTACATTTGAAATTATGTGACGCTGTTTTCGACTTTCCATATATCTAGACGTTTTTACATAGAGTTGTACTTCGGTCGGCGCATTCGGGGTTATAAAATAGACAGGGAGATTTTGGGCGCAAGTGAATTTGGTATTATCTCGCGTACATTCATTTAAATCGCTTTCTTTTAGAATTATATAATTGTGATTTTCTCGATTTATTCCTAATAGGGTGTGAGAAGGTTCTAGGAGTGTGAAAACATTATGGTCATTGTGTATTGGTACAGGTGTGATTCTTATAATTTCGTATGTTGGGTACGCTATCAATGGGAACAGAAGAATAGTGTATATGTTCGAGTTATCCTAATACGTGTTTACATTTAGGTAATTTTGGATAGAATTCCAGTTTTCGGCTTGTATTTTGAATGGGAAACTTAATCTCCTGTCTATGTGTGCGGTCGCTTCTCTTAGTTCTATGATTATTTTTTCGATCGGGAGTACGCGCGTTAATAAAATATTGTGATTTGCGTGAGTCAGGTAGTCTGTAATGTCGTTTATGTCTGTCGTAAGGTCATTCAAAATAGCGTTTAATATTAATAGTTGTTCGATTTTTTCGTAATATATGCCGGGCTCGGCAGTGAACGTTGTCATCTCGTACGGTAGTTGCTCTGATTTTGTTTCATTTGCAAGGTGTAGGATGATAGTTAGCCTGTAATATGAATAAATTCTTGGAGGTATTCTATTTATCTTTTACTTTATGCTGACTTAATCCGTCAGCGAGAGTCGTTTCTTTCAAGTAGCGCGTTTCGCGTTAGTCCACTGCTGCCTTTCGAGTGGTACTTAACGTTTGCATTGTGAAGTGCGTATAATGAAATAAAAAAAAATGAGGTGCTTTAGATGCGATAGATATTTTGCGCCTTCGACGTGCGATGCGTGCCTACGCACGTATTGGCTGGAAGTAGCTCGAGCTCCTCGAGCTTCCGGCGCCCCTGCGAGGGAACTGGAGTCGCCAGACTCGCCTCCTCCGCCCTATGAGGATGCGATTCAGCAGGACATGCGGGTGGCTCAGGCTTCCCGCGCCCTTCCGCCTCCTTCATATATCGAGGCGATTCGGGAGGAAGTGCCCCCCCTGCGGGTATTTGTGAATGTGAACACGGGAGCGCGGGAGGTCACCCGTGGTTTTCGACGAATTTTAACCACTAGGTGAGTACTTGTTAAATTTCTCTCTCTTTTTTTTTTTTTTTCTTCTGCTTTACCCGTGTGCTTTTTATTCTTCGACTAACGCTTTCAATCGGTTCGCGTGAACACGTAGCGTCTTCCGTTTAATTTTGATTGTGTAATTTACGTCGTTGTGCTTTTCCAAAATTACATACGGTCCTACCCATTGCGAGTCGAGCTTCTTTGAGCGGCCTCGTCGTATTGTTTCGTCATAAAGTAGTACTTTATCGCCTACTTTGAAGGTTGCCTTTTTGCTTTTTTTATCGTATTGTAATTTTGATTTTGCTTTTTCATCTTTCGTGTTTTCTTTCGCGATTTGATTCGCTGCACGGATCCGTTCTCGTAGTTCTTTTGCATAATCTTCATATGAATATGTCAATTTCGGCGGTTTTGTTAAGGCCGTTGGTAGGTCAGGTCGGTGCCCGTAAACTAATTCAAATGGCGTGAACCCGGTAGTAGAGTGTGGCGTCGTATTATATGTAAACATCGCGTAAGGGAGCCATTCGTCCCAGTCTTGATTTGGTCTTGATTTATATAATGTCTCAGGTATTCGGCGAGAGTGCGATGCGATCTCTCTAGTGCGCCGTTACTCTCAGGGTGGTACGCCGTTGTTTGAATCTTCTCAATTTTTAATAATTTGCACGTATTTTTGAACATTTCGCTCGTAAAGTTCGTGCCCTGATCCGTGAGAATTTTCTCCGGAATTCCGTGTTCTAACACAATTTTTGTTACGAATTCTTTGGCGATGGTTTTGGCTTCCTGATTTTCAATCGGTATCGCCTTACTAAATTTTGTTAAATTATCCTGAAACGTCAGAATGTATTTGTTTCCTTGATTTGTAATTGTTAACGGACCGACGATGTCGAGAGCGCATTTTTCAAATGGTCGTTCTGGCGTGTCCGTGATGACCATTGGCATCTTCGTTTTTCTGCTTAGTTTATTTTTCTGGCAGTATTCGCATCTGCCGATGTAAGTCTCGACATCTTTTGTTATACCTTTCCAATCGTGTTGCAATCGGATTCGGTCTAAAGTGCGTGTGACTCCTTGGTGCCCTCCGATAGGCGAGTCGTGATACTCGTATAGTATCTGTTTCTTTTCCTCCTCCGAGTATTCTCGGGGCGCATCTTCTTCTTCTTGCTGTATCGTATGCACAGCTGACGCCTCTGTTATCGGGTTACGGCTCAATGCGTCGGCGTTTAGGTTGCTCTTCCCTGCCTTGTGTATGATTTCGTAATCATACTCCTCTAATTTAAGCCTCCATCTAATTAATCTTGAACCGGGGTCGGTAACATTGAATAACCAGATCAATGGTTTGTGATCGGTTATTATTTTAAATCTAACGCCATAAAGATAGGGGCGAAAATGCTTGACTGCCCACACGATGGCTAGCAGTTCTTTCTCCGTCGTATTATAATTCTGTTCCGCTTTGCATAATACGCGGCTGGCGTACGCTATCGGTCGGTCTTGGCCGACTACTCCCTGTGAGAGGATAGCTCCTATAGCGAAATCTGACGCGTCTGTCGTCACGATAAATTCCTTATTAAAGTCGGGATAATTTAACACCGGCGCGGTTGTTAATTTTTCCTTTAATAATTCAAACGCGTTTTGCTGCTCTATTGACCAAATAAATTTTTCCCCTTTCCTAGTGAGCTTGGTCAGTGGCTTGGCTAGTTTCGAAAAATTTTCGATGAATTTTCGGTAGTACCCGGCTAGGCCTATGAACGACTGAATGTCTTTCAGTTTTTTAGGAGTCGGAAACTCCTTGACAGCTATTAATTTCGACGGGTCCGGCGAGATTCCTTTTTCCGAAATCACGTGACCCAGGTACACGACTTCTTTACGTAGAAATGCACATTTGCTCGGTTTCAACTTTAAGTTGTATTTTCGAAGTCTGATTAGCACGGCTATTATTCTTCTGATATGTTCCGTTAGCGTCGCCCCGTATATGACGATATCGTCGATATACACGAAACATCTCAGCCCTAGCAGGCCGGCCAGCACCGCGTACATTAGTCGCTGAAATGCTGCCGGTGCGTTTTTCAGGCCAAAAGGCATGCGATTAAATTCAAAGTGCCCATCCGGAGTGGAGAAGGCTGTTTTGCCTTTGTGGTCTTTATGCATGGGGATTTGGTGATACCCCGAAGCCAAATCTAAAACGGTAAAGTATTTCGCGTTACCTAATTGGTCTAAAATGTCGGTTATGTTCGGCATGGGGAAGGAATCTCCCATGGTGAGATCATTCATTTTCCGAAAATCAATAACCACGCGAAATTGCACTTTTCCGGATGCGTCCGGTTTTTTAAGAACGACTATTATTGGTGCGTTCCAGTGACTCGTGCTCGGGCTGATTATGCCGTCTTCGAGCATCTTTTCTATTTGCTTCTTCACTTCGGCCTTATGCTTCTCGGGTAACCGATAAGGTTTCACATTCACGGGCGCGCTACCTGGCCGGATATTTATCTCGTGCTCTATTGCGGTAGTCGCGCTTAAATGGTCGCCGTCTATATAGAACACATCAAAGTAATCATCGCAAATTTGTTCTACGGCTGCTCGCTCTTCGGCGTTCAAGTGATCGAGCTGTACTTGCTCGCGTACTTTCTTTTGTCGTTCGGCGATGGTCTCGCGCTCGTCGCTCGAGCGTAACGAGAGAACGTCCGCGGTGTCGGGCGGCGGCAGGTCTTCTAAAGTTACATGTGGAGTGAGTATCTCCACGGGCTTGTCCGTCACGTTCAACACGCTAATCGGACACTTAAATTCGACGGGCTGCACTAGGCAATGCCCGATAAAGACCCCTGGGGCGGGTTCGCCGCTCCGCACAATGCCGACACGATTATGATCGGTGACGGCTTCCACGATTGTTTCGCTATGTGGCGGAAGTTTTACCTTGCGAAAAGGTCGGAGCTTAAAGGAAACTGAGCCGATTTTTAATCGCTTTTTCGAATTTGAAATATCCGCTTTGTGTTTTGAGAGGAAGTCGTTTCCTAAAATGCCTTCATATTCAATGGGAAAATTATCTTTCACCACGTACATCGTGTGGCGAATTTTTTTATCTCCGAGATTCACAGTGGCTTTTATCTTCCCTATCGTGTGAATCTGGTGTCCGGTCACGCCGATTAGCGCTAACCGTTCTTCCTTCACCATCGCTTTCGCTTTCAAATTTCCCACTTTTATTAACGTGAGTGTTGCGCCTGAATCTAGTAACAGGTCCATTTCTCCTTTCTCTGCCTCCTGTACGGGCAGCGTCACTAAGTCTAGCGGTCCTTCCTCATGCTTCTTACTTATCTGTGCAACTCGATAAGTCTCGGCGGCGCGCGCTTTGCTCCTCTTGGGCTTCTCATCCTCCTCGCTGCTGCTGCGGGAGGATGCCTCTTCGCTAGATTCCTGCGTCTTTGTCTTTCTGACAGTACTCACGGGCGTTTTTTTAACTGCTTCCGTTTTCGTTAGGCGCGGTCGCTCGGCTTTCGGTCGTCCGTTTAACGACCAGCACTCGTCGCGCTTGTGCCCTGCCTTCTTGCAATACGAGCACTCTATCGTGTTAATGCTAGACTTCTCGGCTTTCGGCAATGCATATCTGTTTGCGTGACGGCTCGTACGGCAATCTCGCGCGTAATGACCGTTTTTTCCGCACTTGTGGCATTCTACCGTTTTCCCTGCGGTTCGCGCATTTATCGCGGGATATTTATTCTTTGCCGTTGCCGGTGCGTTCCGCGGGGAGGGGCCTTTAACTCTCTCCTCCGCGCTGGCGCCTGTTATCGCTTCTTGCAGGCTCTGGTATCGCTGCGCTCTCACTAACAATTTTATGTCATCATGTAATCCAATTTGAAAATTATGCAGCGCTTGAATTTTGATATTATCTAGTATGGCCTTTTGCTGTTCTTGCGTATGACCTTTGCCCTCTTCCATTGCTTCGTAAAGCTCGCGGGCTAATTTCTCGACGCGCCTACCGAAGTCTTGCGCGCTCTCGCCTGGCTTTTGCGTTAGCGAATTAAATTCGAGCTGCAGATGCGTCATGCAGCGTTTCCCTAGATATTCTGACTCGAGCTCGCGCTTCAATTGGTCAAAATCGCGTATGTCGCGTGTATCGAAATCCGTCATTGCCTTCCCTTTAAATTTCGTGCACAGAATAGCTTCGAGTAGCATCGACTCGTCGGTCGGCTGGACATTCTTCATTGCATACGTGCTCGCGTTTACGAATTCACGGACACGTTCGCGCGACTCGCCGTTAATCTCGGGTATCATTGCTCGTGCCTCTTTAAGGCTGAGGTACCCGTTAACTAGACCCGGTTGATTCCGGACGTCGCTATGCGTTCGTCCATATGTGACATCTAAAGGGCCCTGACTACGTACGCGGCGGTCTCGCGTGTCGGGATCAAGTGATAGCCGCTCCTGTCGACTATAAGATTCGCGCGTGGCGGATTCCATCCTGCCTACGCGGCCCTGTAACTCGCGAAAAGCGCGAAGAAGTTCGGCTGATCGGTCGAATTCCGTAGCCTCGATGCGGTCCATGCGTTCTTGCATGTCGCGCATTAGATTAATTAAATCAGTAATTACGGCGTCCGGGGCTCTCAACTCGGATCGCGTCGGCTCTGGGGCCTGAGGTCGCCTGGCGGGCGGTCCATTTTGCGCCGTTTCGGTGACGGCTTGTTCGGACACTCTAGATGGGTCCGGATTTTCCTCGCGGTTCTCTCCGCTTGGGGTCGCGTTTCTCGCCTGACTCATTTTGAGAGCTTTAGGCGTATAGTCCTCCTCGCTAGGATCAAATACGTCAGTGTCGTGTGAAGTGAGGGAAAATTCTCCTCGTTGTGACACGTGGCTTGGCGTGACGTCGGAGACGTCTGTCAGTGAGTCAGTCGGAGTCGGTCGCTCTGTATTATTATCGCGGTGTTCGCGTTCGCCTGTTACGCTCACGTCTACTTCGTCGAACGGAAACTCGCGTTCTATGACAACGTTCGGAGATAGTACGGGCGTCTCTTCCTCGGCAAAACGCGAATCTAAATTTTGTCGAACTTGATCTAATCCGTCTTGCTCGGCGGGCCGGTCTAACCCTTCGCTTTCAGCGGGCCGGTTTACCCCTTCGCTTTCAGCGGGCCGGTTTAACCCTTCGCTTTCGGATCGCGTCGCACTCACCGGGTTAACTAGATTACGCGAAGCGCGGTGCGCGGACTCGCTATGGACGAACGACGTTTGTCGGACGGGCGTCTGTTGGTTCGGGTCGTCCGACATCTACTTAGCGCTCGCGGATATAATAATTTTCGCACTTACAATATCGCCGCGAATCGCATGTTGCTGCCTGTCTGCATCGCCTGGTCGTCGGGCCGCTTCGCTGCTTGGCTGCGTCCCTGTCGTCGCTGCGTCCCTGTTGCGCCGCTATGCTGCTTCGCTGTGTCCCTGCGTCGTCGCTCGGGCCGGTGATGCCGTGCGGTAGGTCGTGGCCGTCTCAGGTGTCACTTCTGCACTCGCGGCTGCTACCGTCTCTTAGCTCGCGTCTTATCTGACTTTTCCTTTCCGGGATGCGTTGCCTCCCTTATTAATTGAACTTGGTTTGTTTCAGACGTGAGATGGCGATGTGGGCTGGTCCTTCCTCGCAAGATGGCTGAAACTATCCCACCGCTGCCACCAAATTGTTAGCCGGGTATCGGCTAAGGGGATCGAGTTCCGCTCGCGAGCGA
>NW_020223847.1:0-2666 GCF_003070985.1 Temnothorax curvispinosus | reverse complement strand
ACAAACACTGAATCGTCATTAGCAGTTTGTCTTGAAGCAAGAGATGATCAAATATCCAGCATAGAAACTATTCCTATACCTGATTCTTTGGTAGAATTGCCGTCTTACAATCATCTTGATCTCGAAGACCCTTGCAATTTAGACAAGTTTAACAAAATTATGAAAGAAAATTCTGAGCTTAGACATGCCTTGAACTGTATTAAACGTGACAGAGACAATTTGAAAAATAAGCTACATAAAACGCAGAAAAGGTACGAAAATCTATGCTTCCATACTTCAAAAAGATTTGAAAATGATCAATTAGACGCTCTCAGTAAAGGTGGTCATCTGAGAGGTGTGAAATGGAGCGATAAAACATTTCTAAAGGCTCTGAGAATCCATTTTGTATCAAGCACAGTTGGCTATGAATTAATTTCTAACACTCAGATGCCTCTTCCATGCATTAGAGTATTGCAAAACAGAATGCAGCATCTAAAATTTTCTCCTGGCATATTACAAGAAATTTTTCAAGTATTGCCTGCAAAAATTAATAACATGGCATCCCTTCATAAACATTGCATGTTATCATTTGACGAGATGTCCATAAAAGAGGCTCTTGAATTTGACACATCGACTAATACTTATTAGGATACTGCACTGTTCCAGCAGCAAAGCCCAGAATGAAAAAAGAATACAAAGCTCGATTTAATAATGATCCCATATTAATTGAGAAAGAACGCGAAAAAATCTCCAAGACCGCTTTTAGCAGCAAAGCTACAAAAGCAATGACATTTATCTTAGGAGGTGTCACTAAGAGGTGGAAACAGACAGTTTGTTATGAGTTGACAGGAAATAGTTTTTGTGCTGAAACAGTAAAAAAAAATACTGATTGGAATTATTAAAAAGTGCCATGATGTTGGTTTAGTGGTACAAGCATTGTGTCTGACATGGGACATTGCAGCGTCTGGACAGCTTTTGGTATTAATGTAGGTCCGCATTCTAATAAAGTTTGGGTACCTCATCCAATAGATCCAAATATGAAACTTTACATTATGCCAGATCTCGTACACATCTATAAAAATATTGCAGAAATGCTGCGAAGCAATAAAGAAATTTTTATTGCTCAGCAATTTGTTACTGAATTCCAGCTTCCTTCTAACTGGGTTAAATTGGATCATTTGAAAACGCTTTGCAAATTTCAAGAAAATATGCGATGGAAGTTAGCACCTGGTCTTTCAGAAGATTATTTATTAATGAATCATTTTGGAAAGATGAAGGTCGGAAATGCTTCCAGAATCTTTAATCCACGTGTTGCTGCAGCACTTAATTTCTTGTCATACCTACCAAATGGTGAGTCTGAGATGAGGACAACGGCATGGTTCATTAAGATAGTATACACGTGGTTTAAAAATATGACAGCTCGCATTCCAATTCAAGGACTTGGGAGGAAAAATCCTGAGGCATTTGCAACTACAGTTCGTAATTTAAATTTAACTATGGATGTATTCCAAACAATGAAAGTTGGTCATGAGTGGAAACCCTGTCAAACAGGAGTCAAAGCTGCCACACTCTGTATTTTAGACCTAAGCACTTTTTACTTGGACGAAGTTGGTTTGGACTTTTTCTTGCCTGGCCATTTCACAAGTGATATTTGTGAGAACTTGTTTTCAGCCATTCGTTACAAGCGCCCCAATCCATCCGCACTACAGTTCAAGCAACGTTTGAAAACTTGCAGTATTAGTCAATTCATGAAACACAATTCTAAGTCCTCCTATGATCTTGATGATCGATCTGAATTGCTGAATTTATTAGATGCAGAAAACATGAAAATATCCGAAGATATTCGGTCACTTAATTCTCCATCTCTTGATGAAGAGGAAGAAATCATTCTTGCATGTCTCTCAGCTCAAGTTTTTTATGGTCTTGAGAACATTCCAGAAAATGATAAATATGTATTTTATAGAGTTTGTGGATATATTGTAAATAAGCTGCGAGAAGAGAAGCCATCATTCAGAGACTGCAATGCATGTCTTCAGGCTTGTAGACACAACTCCTCTGAACCACATTATAGATATGGGAAATTTAATCGTATGACCAATTTTAAAGATGGTGCTCTTTTTGAGGTATCCACCCAGGTAGCAAGCACTCGTCATTTTGACGTCAATATTTGGTCATAATTGGTCAGTAACGTCATTCGTCGATTAAGTGACGTATATTTAACGTCATGTTTTAATACGTCAAAAAGACTTTGTAAAATGACATTATATAGACGTTTAATTGACTACCCAGGTAGCAGACAGTCGTCATAATGACGTGATTTTTACGTCATTTTATGACGCATGTTACGTCATTTACTCCTAAAGTTTAACGTAAAAATGACATTTTTCACCGTATTTTTCACAGGAATATTCCTACATTTATAAAGTGTTTCGTAACTTTATGAACGACGTGGTGAATTTATGGTATAAGTGGATCTAGTTGCGTGTGTAATTATAGTTTTATGACAACTATTTCATGCAGTGTTATAACTATCAAAAAGATATCATTACAAGATTTTTGAACACTTTAAAGATGTACCTGTTATAGACAAGTACAGTTAATAAGGAAGCATCAGGGTGAGAAGATCGTCACTGTCCACTGGATCATCGAAGTCAAGCGACTCGGACGCGGTACTGTGCTAGGATGGG
>NW_020223846.1:13629-21807 GCF_003070985.1 Temnothorax curvispinosus | reverse complement strand
GGTAGATTCTTTCCCGGACATTCATTTCCGGTCAAATACATACGAATGGTCGCATGACCACAATTGACGCCGGCGTCAATTGAAATTCATGAAAAGGAAAACAGCGTCAAAATTTCGGCGTCTTCGCGCTGCTTTGGCTTTGACGCTTGAAGTTGGAAAAATCCAACTTCTCTTTCTTGACGCTGGCATCATAGTGATATGTCACGTGACGTCGCTCAACGCTGTTTTTCAGCGTCCCATGAATTGGCACCTTAAGAGTTGCGACAAACCGCCGCCATTTATAGACGAAGCAATGTGACCCTCATTATATTTCCTAAAATTTAGATCCGTTGCACTAATATAACACTGACAGCTGTTAAATTAAATGACAGTTGTCATTATATTATAAGTATAAATATAAATGTAAGCACGTGGCTCCGTGTCAGCGCGAATCATTGATTAATTAAATTAAATTAAATATAAATATAATAATACTGAAATAACACTATCCAACAAATTTTAACCTTTCTTGCCTCATGGTTGCGATTATAGTAATTTTCTTAATTAATATAAAATAAGTTAATGCTTTCATTTTTTTCTAAAGATTAAAACTATACTCAAATTTCATCAACATATTGCATATTGAGGACGAGCGTGGCCTAGTAGACAGCGCACTGGTCTATTGAGCCAAAGGTCCCGGGTTCGATTTCCGGTAGAGCTAGAAAATTTTATTCGCTCGTTCTCCTCTCGGAAGGCAATGGCAAACCACCGAGAGTATGTCTTGCCACGAAAACTTCTCTAAAAATTGCCGTTCGAAATCGGCGTGCATGCCGTTCGAAATCGGCGTTAAACTGTAGGTTTCATATATAATGTGTATAATCCACGTGCGCAACACATGTATATGAAGAGAAGTCACCACGCTCGGGCACGAGTAATAGGACTGAGTATTGCTTTATTATATTGGTCAATACCTGAAAAAAAATTTAGAAAATGCAAGGAAACAGAAGTAATAAAAATAGATTTATTATATTTTAAATGCATTAAAATGTTCATAAAACGTAGGAAGTAAATCCACAAAATACGCGTCATCAACCCGAAAACGAATTTAAACATTGTTATAGGCATATAAGAAATAGAATAAAAGAAGAAGGAAGGGGACATACAAAATAACTAAACTTTATTTTATTTTAGCATGCACACAAACGCTTTTACTAGACATGTTCTATGTTATTAGCTTTAAATCATATAGCTTTAACACTTTTTTAAGTCTAAAGCTAAGGAATTTTGCTATAATTTTTTACTTTAAGTCATGACATGGAGGAAGGCTAAAAGAAATATCATTAAATTTATTAATAAAGAATTATTTAATATTTATAGGTAACATGCAAATTTGCTTGCAATATAGCCTGATGATTTTCTCCATCTCAATAAAAAATTGAAAAGTTAATTCCTTAATAAAGAATAACGTTTTATCTTTAAAACATTGAGCTCGAGTCAAATACGTATAAGAATTTTCTGTAGGTGTCTTCGATCCTAAAGAAAGATACATGCATCACATGACTATTTACTAATTTTGTGAGTTAATTTGGATATAACATACAATGTCATATTGTTCATGTTGTTCTCATTCTGTAAATTTAAATACTGTAGAGCATTCTGCCTAAATGCTAATTTTTGGTTTTGATTAGATTTCTTGTTTTTCTTCTAAAATATTAAGAAATTCCGAGAAAAATTCTTTGTCATTCTTTTGAACTATCCAAGACGTTCTTCATATATTGTGAAATTGCTATTAATTTTAAATTGTTCTTAAATTGAAGGGCATTTGGTATAATATGCTTCAAACGTATTACAGAAAATAAATTTTCTACACAATCTTACATAAAACGTGATGGAAAAATAAATTGAAACTTTTTATGGTAGAGCAGATATTTTAATAAATCAATAACTGATTGCGTTGATATTATAATTCCTGTCTGAAACGGTTAATTTCCATGCCTCAGCTTGACCAATTTTTATAAATGACATTAATTCGATTACTTCCTCAAGAATGTAATAGTTTCTGATAATTTTTCTTTCGACAATATACTTAAGGCTGATTTTAAATCTCTTGAACTCATAATTTTGAACCATTTCGAAAGAATACTGTTAAACCAAGCAGTTGTAATAAATCAATATATTCAGTATTTTTTGCAATAAGAGCCCGGCACAGTTGTTCTTGTGCAATCTACTTTATTATAAGTAAGACTCGCGTACGTTTTGATCCTCTCTATGGGTCATCTTCAGCGCATTACAATGATAAATATAACATCTTACATTAAACGTGAATTCTAAAATCTGTTTGTTGTCCATTTCTACTTGATATTTCGTCACTTAAATTGAAGGTGAATGCAGGCTCCGAAGTACACCCAAGCATCTTCGAATTACCTCTCTTCCCCGGTTGTAAAGCTAGGAAGAGCAAGAAACCTTTGCGTATATCTCTCTATCCATTACAGAAGATACCTGCATCGGAGTCGGAGCAAACTACATCATAACTTGAATTTTCACATATTGCAAATATTAACGATGATCGCAGAAAAAGCAACTTACAGATATCGCACAGTCAATTACGTCTCGGACTTAAATCGTGAGATTCTAGCAGAGCGAAAGTCTTGCGTCTTGACGACTCAACGTTTAGAGAGACAATGACAATGTTCAATAAATAAAATAAACGTTAAATCGTTAATACGGTTATTTACATTTACGTAGTCAATAAATAAAATGCTAAATGTCACATGTCACGTTCTGTCGGTTGTTCGTCCGTTTTTTGGTCAATGCATTTAAGCAATTTACCAGGGATTTGGACAAATCGTGTGAAAGTTATTATTATTATTATTATTGTTCGGGACCAAAAAATCTAATAAAAATATCGGAGTCTATAAGTTTCGTAACGAGGATCACCTTTATCTATTTGATTGTAATTTAGGATAATCAATGTCGAAGTCGGCAGGAATAGGTTTAAATGGAGGTGCGTTTTCTAATTGTTGCAATTTTTGGAAGAGGGAGAGAAGATTTTGTATTAGAAGTAATAGCTTGTTTGATCTGGAACCTAATTCGTTTGATTTGAACTCGTCTACCTTTCTTTTTCGTCATTCAACCCGAGTTCTCGAAAATGAATTTTAAAGATTGCCACACTCTTCGTCAGCGCTCAAAGCCAATCCGCCACACTCTTCGTCAGCGTAAAGGCCAAATTCGCTTTCGGGAATTAATAACGATTATTGCAGTTTCCAAGTGTTAAGATAAAAGAGGAAAAACATTTAAATTTTAAGTTGCCCGCCATGCCTGTTAGATGATTCTAGGAGTATTTGTAATGTCTAGGTTGGCAATGCATGCTCTATCTCTCTCTTTGCTTGGCTGTTGCCTGTTGCTGCGCGCGCGTCTAGTATAGTTTTTAGTTCTTAGTTTTCAAGGCGCAACGTTAAAGCCCCTTGCACAATGCCAGGCAACAGGCAATAGGAACAGGAAATAACCAAAAAATCGTTAATTACAACCTAAAAAATTCAAATGCTATGATTGGTTGGCAATAGGCAATAGGCACAGAATTTCCAACGTGACGGAAACTCTGTGTCTATTGCCTGTGTCACTGTTTATTCTGCATTTATACATGATTTCTGATTTCTATTCCCTGTTCCTATTGCCTGTTGCTTGGCATTGTGCAAGGGGCTTAACACGTTTCAAGTTGCGCGATACACGTTCAACCGAAAACGGTGTATTCTAACGAAAAAAAACTTCTTTGTCTGCACCTAATAATTTTAACACCAAAACTCAACCCCGTGATCGCCACGCTTTTCGGCAGCAAAAGTACCAGTTCGCTACACTCTTCGTCAGCGAAAAGGACAGATCGCTACGCTCTTTGTCAGCGAAAACTGCGAGTCGTATCTCAGGAGTGAATTTATTGATTAAGGATTTAACAAATACGAGATATGAGATTCTAGATTTCAAGCTTATTCTTTTCTCAAACTTATCTTACCTTTATTCTTTAAGTCTTAGTACAAAACTAAGTTATGCGTGAAGCGCGGTCTTAAAATACAAGAGTACAGGGATTAAGTTCCAGAATTGAGCGCGAATGCTCGGACTTGAACGTACAGTCGAATGTCGGAAAGTGACTGTCTGGAGTCGAATAAGAGTTAGAATTTGAAGTGTCGTTAGAGTCAAAGTTAAAAACGATGTATGTAGTCGAAATTAAAGTCAAGAATGAAGTGACGCTTTGCGGCGTTTTTTGGTCTATTTATACCCGAAATGGCCAGAACCCTTGGAGCTGAGCGTTTGCTTGGAACTCTGAGCTAGCGTGCGTCGTCTAAAACGTTCAAAAATTTTAACGTGCGTCGTCCGAAATTTTAGGACAAAATTTCCGTACGTAACACCTTCCCCCTTAAGTCATACGTGGTACGTTATGTTGCCCAATTAACGGTAAGGAGTATGCTCAGAAGAAGTGTGGTGAATTCTATAAACAAAATGAAATATATTTAATTAAGCGATGATACAAAAGAAATACGTATATGTGGACTAAATAAATAAAAATTTAATTGAGAAAAGAGAAGAGAAAAATTAACTTAAAAAGAGAATAAAAAAAGGAAAAGTACAAACTAAAATAATCTAAGTAAAGACACGCACAAAAAATATAGGCAAACAAAAAAAATTCATAAAACTAATTAAGTCCATTTATTATTTTTCTTTTATATAATACTAGCATGCCCCGCCGGGCTTCGCCCCGAAAAACATGTGTATTAAGACACGCAAATAGTCTCTCTCTCTCTCTCTCTCTCTCTCTCTCTCTCTCTCTCTCTCTCTCTCTCTCTCTCTCTCTCTCTCTCTCTCTCTCTCTCTCAGCAGAAGCAGACGTGTGAAACATCGCTCCGTAAAAGTGTTAATTTTTGAGTGGTTTAGAAGTGAGGGAGAGTGTTAAAAAGTTGTGTAACGAATATCTGCATAGACCGGGGGTAGCCATGAGTGTTATCTAGCCGGAATATGTTGATACATAGACACGAGAACTGCATTTCGTTCAGAGGTCATCGAAACCTCGTACGACAGGTAGACATCGACGGCGAACATAAAACGCTGACGTGTGAAAGTGACGTGTTAAAGTGACGAGTCAATTAACTGTCTCTGCGGATATTAGCAGAATGAACGAGGAATACGCCGAGTATCGATGCTCGGCATGTAAGAAGGCGATAAAAACGGAGGTGATAGCATGCAAGTCCTGTGCCAAGCTTTTCTACCATCCAGGTTGTGTATCTAAGCACAAAATTTATGATAGAAACCGCGAGTTGGTGTCGTGTCCTGGCCCATTCGAGAAATTCATTATTAGTGATGGTGATAAAGTAGCTGATATAAATAAAGCAGTGGCAGCAGCAGAAAGAGCAACGGCACCTGCAAAAATGAGTCCGGCGCCAAGCAGCGGGAATAAAGTAGCAGTCGCGAGTGATATTGATAGAAAAATAGATTGGCTTGTAAAAACAGTGAAAGAATTAAAAGATGAGGCAGCATGTAAAAAGGAGATCAAGTCAATGATAAAAGAAATAGTCCGTGAGGAGGTGGGAGGCATTAAACAGGAAATAGAAGAATTGAGAAAAATGTTGACGCAAGGGGCATATGGATCGTCAGGTGGAGCGACAAGAAAATATAGCGATGTGATTAAAGAAAGGAAGGAAGAAAATATCTTGATTATAAAACCAAAAGTACAACAAGAGAGTGAAATTACGAAGAAAACAATTAAAGATAAAATTGATATAACCAAGATGGAAATAGGAATTACCAAATTAAGAAAGGGAGGTAAAGGGACAGTGATCTTAGGATGTGAGTCGAAAGAAGAGAAGGATAAGCTAAAGGCGACGGTACAAGCGGCAATGGGCGAGGAGGTCAAGGTCTCTGAGCCACAGAAGAGGAAACCAAAGGTTAAAATAATTAATGTTGGTGGAGAAGAAATGAAAATGGAGGATGATGAACTGATAGATACAATCAAGAAGCAGAACAGAATTGGCGAAGAATCCGGTATGCACCTAGTGAAGAAAATATTAAGAGGAAAAAGTAAGGATACTGAGCAAGGATCCGTAATAATTGAAGTGGATGAAAGCACTCATAATTCACTAATAAACAGAGGAAAAATAAATTTAGAATGGCGAAAGTGTCCTATATTTAATTATATTAGTGTTAGAAGATGTTTTAAATGCTGGGGCTATTACCATATTGCCAAGAATTGCACGAGACAGGAAACATGCTATAAATGTGCAGGAAATCATAAGGCGAATGAATGTACGACGGCAAAGAAGAGGTGTGTAAACTGTACCTATAAGAATCAGACGTACAACTTGAAGATAAATGTTGAACACGAGGCGCTAGATTCGGAATGTCCGACATTTAAGAAAGTATTGGAGGAAGAGAAAAAAAGAGCCGACTGGGAAGATGCAAAATAGCAACCACAGGGAGAAGCGGATTTACTCTGGTATACGAATGCACAAAGCTTCTTGGCGCATAAGGACGAAATTCAACATCAGACCTGTGATAAAAGATGAGTTTGTAGGGGTAATAAATGATTCGCTTAGGACAGGTAAATTTCCAGAAGGATGGAAAACATCTACTATAATACCGATACCAAAGGTAAACAAACCAAAAAAAGCGAGCGAGTATAGACCGATTAATATGTTACCGATATATGAAAAAGTATTAGAGTTAGTTGTAAAAAAACAGTTGGAAAAATTTCTAGATGACAATGAAATAATAACCGAATACCAATCGGGATTTAGGAAACAGCAGTCGTGTGAGACAGCAATTCAAAGTTTTATCGAAGAATGGAAGTTGATAATTGAGGAGAAAAAAATGGTGGGGGTGTTATTCCTGGATCTCAGGAGAGCGTTTGAGACAATAGATAGGGTAAGATTAGTGGAAAAATTATATAAGTATGGAATAAGAGGAGTGGTACTGGAATGGATAAGATCGTATTTAAGTAATAGAAAGCAGCAAGTTAGATTCAATGATATGTGTTCTAAAATAATTGAGACAGTATATGGCGTGCCACGGGGATCAGTATTAGGACCTCTATTGTTTATTTTGTATATAAATGATATAGTTAAAGTCTGTCCGGAGGGAAGTATATTTAGATTATTTGCAGATGACACGACCGCAAGTGTAACAGGAGAAAGTTGTGAGGAAATAGAAATAAAACTAAATATGGTGCTCGGTATACTTGAAGAATGGATGAATGTGAATATGTTAAAAATGAATGCAGATAAGACCAAATATATGATAGTTAGAAGTATAAGGAAAGAAATAAAAACAGACATAATAGTAAAATGTTTGAATGGAACTATAATTGAGCGTGTCGAGATAACGAAACATCTGGGTGTAATGATCGATAGTAAACTCCGTTGGGAGAATCACTGTGATTATATGTTAAAGAAAATAGGGAAAAAAGTGAGTTTTCTGAACAGAATAGGAAATGATATATCGGCGTACACTCGATGTACTGTGTATAAGTCTATCATAGCACCTCACTTTGAGTATTGTGCAACGTTATTAATTGGTATGGGTGACACATTACTGAATAGGCTACAAGTTGCGCAAAATCGAGCTATGAGGGTTATACTTCAATGTGATCGACGTACCAAGGTAGACCTGATGCTGCAAGCACTCCAATTTATGAATATAAAACAGAGATTATTATATAATGTATGTATTTTTATTTTTAAAATAATAAGAGGAATAATGCCTAGACAATTAGGTAACAAAATAGAAATAGTAGGTGATGTGAGTAACAGACAAACAAGACAGGCTGAGAATATTGTGGTGCGGTTTCGTAGAACGAGGGGCGGACAAAAGAGTCTATTCTATGAAGGTCTAAATATGTATAACGCCCTACCATTTGATATAAGGCAATGCGAGAGGATCGAACAATTTAAGCGGAAGTTAAAAGTATATATTATACCTCATGTAGAGGAATTATTGTAAGATTATGTGTTGTAAAAAATAGCCGAGAAGGCTAATAAAGATCAATTCATTCATTCTCTCCCTCTCCCTCTCCCCCTCTCTCCCTCTCCCCCTCTCTCCCTTTCTCCCTCTCTCCCTCTCTCCCTCTCTCCCTCTCCCTCTCTCCCTCTCTCCCTCTCCCTCTCTCCCTCTCTCCCTCTCTCCCTCTCTCCCTCTCTTCCTCTCTCCCTCTCTCCCTCT
>NW_020223846.1:11311-13529 GCF_003070985.1 Temnothorax curvispinosus | reverse complement strand
CCTCTCTCTCTCTCTCTCTCTCTCTCTCTCTCTCTCTCTCTTTCTTTCTCTCTCCCTCTCTCCATTTTTAATATGTGAATTTAACAACTTATTTATTCTCTATTCAAAAAGAATAAATACCGAGTCAAAAAATAACACCACAGAAGATTCGATCAATTATTTTCCGAAAGCGACTTTCGATATTGATTAATTGATAAATATTTAACATGTGAATTTAACAACTTATTTAGTCTCGAAACTTCTACCCCTGTTTTATGTAAAATTCTTTACTATTATAATAAAAAAACAGTTTGTAGCCTTTTTTTATTTGCTATGATCTCGGTAACAGAAAATTATACACTTTATAGTTCTCCCTGGAAAATTCTACCCCTATTTCATATACTTCTAGTTAAAATTCGGTCAATTATTTCTCGAAAAATTAGAAAAATTAAAAAAACCGGTTTCCAGAAAATCGGTAAAAAAAACTATACACTCTACCTCTACACTCCCCGGAAAATTCTACCCCTATTTCATAAAATTTTAATAAAAATTCGGTCAAATGGTTTTTAATTCGAAAAACTTCTGATACCGGTTTCCAAAAAAATCGATATTAAAAGTATATGAAATTTAATAAAAATTCGGTCAAATGATTTTTAATTTCAAAAATTTCAGTACCGGCTTCCAAAAAGATCGGTAACAAAAAATTATACACTTTATGGCACTCCCCGGAAAATTCAATCCCTGTTTTATATACAATTCTTTGAAATTCCGTCAATTATTTACCGAAAAATTAAAGAAATTAGAAAAACCGGTTTCCAGAAGATCGGTAACGAAAAACTATACACCCTATAGCACTCCCCAGGAAATTCTACCTCTATTTCATATACGTTTGGTAAAAATCGATTTTTAATTTCAAAAATTTCAGTACCGGCTTCCAAAGAGATCGGTAACAAAAAATTATACACTTTATGGCACTCCCCGGAAAATTCAACCCCTGTTTTATATACAATTCTTTGAAATTCCGTCAATTATTTACCGAAAAATTGAAGAAATTAGAAAAACCGATTTCCAGAAGATCGGTAACGAAAAACTATACACCCTATAGCACTCTCCGGGAAATTCTACCCCTATTTCATATACGTTTGGTAAAAATTCGGTCCATTGGTTTCCGAGATCATAGCGGACAAAAAAAATGCAAACCCTGTTGCTTTATAATAATATAGTATAGATATACATTTTTTTTCTTATCGCTGCCGCACCTTGATTTTGAAGTTTTCCCGGTGCGCTTCCTCTGCCTTAAACACCTTGTTTTTCAAGAACTCCCGTATGCATTTCCGACACTGCCGTGCCGGTCTTATCCCCATTATAACGTCATGGCATACGGTGCACGCGACTTTCACGGCTATTAAGGTGATTGGGCCATGTACCATATGAGTCAATATAAGGCTTAAAATTTATTTTAAGAAAAACCATTTTTATGGATATATTCTAGACACTTGTATAATTACTGATTTTATAATGTAACTTTTTATTCGATTACGTATCAATTTATCTACTGATAAATGTAAACAGTTCAAGATTTGACTTCAATTGACATTCGTACAAGAGAAATGTCGCGACATTGCATCTCTTCGCTGTAGGCAGCTATCATGCCAGTGCCATGTGTTTGAGTGAGGTTATGTATTGTGTTTATGTTGAAAAATAATGGAAGGTAACAAACAATTTCGATAACGGGAGATTTGCTTGCAAAAGAATAGTGCTGTGGAAAGAAAACACTACACGGCGCGGCGTTGCCACATGTCCACGTCGCGTACAGCTGATCGAAAGGCCGACAAGAAACGCGACGATTCATCAACTTTTGATTGAATTTTTGGCCTTATTACACGTCAACGTCGTTTTGTCTTATACTTAACAAGTGCTAGAAGAATCAAATAATGTTATTTTCAGTTTTTTGAACTTGTTTCTTTACAGACAGTGAGTGAACTTCTCGAAAAATGTATGTTTCCGGTACAATTTCCCATAAAACCTATGTTAAAAATGCCCACTGTTCGATATCGTGGGGTCGCAATAGGGATCGGGACGGTGGCGGTGAGTCAGCGAGACAAGATTTGGTAACAAAAACAATATATTCTGTCTAAATTATGTACATTGTGTTTGCGTTGTCTTAGGCGGCGCCTTGTAGGCGCCTAATAAAAAAATATAGGTGCTAATGCACAATTTAAAAGTTAATCTGGCGGAT
>NW_020223846.1:0-11301 GCF_003070985.1 Temnothorax curvispinosus | reverse complement strand
CGCAGCGCCAGATGTTGAGTATCCGGCTCGAAGGACCAAAATGTTCGATATCGTGGGGTCGCAATAGGGATCGGGACGGTGGCGGTGAGTCAGCGAGACAAGATTTGGTAACAAAAACAATATATTCTGTTTAAATTATGTACATTGTGTTTGCGTTGTCTTAGGCGGCGCCTTGTAGGCGCCTAATCAAAAAATATAGGTGCTAATGCACAATTTAAAAGTTAATCTGGCGGATAGCCTTCTTTGCAAGGGGCTCAGAGGGGACCGAGTTATTATTGAGGTCGATTTTAGAGCCCGGGGTGCGCGGTGGCTTGTCCGTTGGTTGACCCGGTGGGTCCGCTGGCGATGAAGGAGCCAGGAAAGCTCTCCTGAGCACCGTCTGACACGCTGTGGTTCGCGTCTCCTTAACGCGGATCAAGTGGAGGGCCGGTGGTCGAGAGATGCGGCAATCCCGTTTCGGGAGCGTCACTCCGGCAGGCCTGGTGCGGCGCACCTCCGGGAGCTCCAAGGGAACGAGCTTCCACGGACGTATCGCCTGTCCCTGGTCTAACTCCTGTCTCGTTGCCTGCCGCTCCTGCGGCATCGGCTGGTTGGCCAGACGAGATTGCACAAGGGCCGTTGGCTCTTGGTGCCGCTCCTGCGACACCGGTGGGTAGGAGAGGCGCTTCCGTCGTCTCTGGCTCCGCGTCCTGGTTCGGCACCTCTTCCTTCTGGTCGTGGTCGGAGTGGGGCCACTCCGCGCCTCCGCTTCCACTGTGCCGGGCCCGGAAGGGGCGTCCGACTTGGAGGGGCCACGGTCTTCACGATGACTCCACAGGAGTGCAATGAGCGGAGGAGAAGTCTCTCGACGCTCGATAATTTCTGCGCGGAGGAGATGAAATCTCACTCGACGCGGCAAAAGATATAGTTTCTGCGCGGAGAAGATGGCATCTCACTCGACGCGACAAAAGATATAGATTCGAGTCTCTCAACGCTTCCTCAAGGCTAGATCGCCGAGTATAGCGGTAGGATTCGATGCTGGTCTGTGCGCGGCTCGCCTTAATATTGCTACTCGAACGTACTTTAAACGCGAGTAATTGTACGTGAGCCGGCGACGCGCCGCGGCGAGCCGCGCAATCTGATAAGCGCGTGTTGGCCGGGCGCGCATTTGTCAGGCGCGCGCGGCACATGTTCGACTTCTCGAACACCAACTTTGAGATTTAATATCTCAAAAACTAGACGTCAGATCTTCTCAAAATTGCAAATTTAAGCGTATTTAGGTTTTTTTTATAACATATATTTAATTCGGATTTTTTTCTTTGACATGCTTTGATGGCCCAATCACCTTAAGAGGCTGTGTCTCGGTGAGCTTAGTGAGTGCCATTCTCTCCTGAATTGGAAATCGCCTACTGGTGGTATCTCCTCCCCGTCTTCAAGCACTGGTAACATATCCCGGTAGCACGTAAAACATAGTTTCTTTCGCGGCCAGGATAGGCTCACGAAATACACCATGTTTTCACCCTCCGGACTTCGAATGCACGTGCTTCGTAATAATATCTTGAACCTTTCTGGATCATCCGACGGTCGAACTCCGTCGATCGACTCTTCGTCCTCTTCCACGTCAATGGCGTTAATGGTCTCATCATCTTGTTATTTTACATGTATACACAGAGAGAACGGTTTCTTTGGATTTAATAAATTTTATTAGATTCAAACAAATTTATCTTTTGGAATAGTCCAAACAAACAAATTTTTGATACAACAAATACGATTGTTTGATTTTTCAAATAATGAATAGCTTTACTTCGAATAAAATATTCGTTTAATAAGAGAATAAGATTTATTTGACCTAAAGATGTTGTTTTATTGAAACAATGTATTTTTTCGAGAAAAAAGATTTACTTTTTCATTCAAATAATTGTTTCTTTTACTTAAAGAAGTTTATTGTTCCGTGTAAACAACTTAACCGCTTAGTTTAAACAACCCCGTTATTAGTATAAAGAACTTTATTATTTTACTTAAACCATTTTATTGCTATTCTAAATGTCCAGTTGTTTTATTTAAAGTTCCGCGTAGTTTGTCTTTGTTTTAAACAAAATGATACTATAGATATCGGATTTTTCATATGCAGATTGGTGGAAAAGAGCAATTAATTTGTAAGATTATGTTATTTATAATATCTAACATATTTATACCTAACATATGTTGCAGTATAAATATGTTGGATATAATAAATAACATAATCTTAGTTATTAATTGCTCTTTGCCAAATCTGCATATGAAAAATCCAATGTTTAATAATAATTACTAATAGTACTTAATCTGGATTCTAAGAGGGTGCCGTGTCATCCATGAGTTTGTTTCATCCAGGCATCCATAAATTATGAATTTGTTTATTAAAGACTACTATATAATTTCTATAAAAAAATTCTTTGCAAAAGAGATTGAGATATTTACTACAATCATAACAAAGAAGTTATTAAAATCTTATGAATAATAAAAGATAACAGATCAAAATTCATAAAGAGAAAAAGATGCATATATGTAGAAAAACGTATTTTATTTAAAATGTAATCTATATGTTATAATATAATATAATATGTATATAATATAATTTATATATTATAAACAACATAAAAATCTCAATTCTTTGTTTTATCTCAAATGTAATATAGTTTTATCTTAAAATCTAATACATAAAGCCTTAACTTCCTGTTTCATCCTGTTTTTGAAATTGGACTTTTTATTTAAAGAAAAAAAAACGGAAATATTTATCTTCAGATCATTGTAAAGGTACAATATAACTTTTTTCATTACCTATAATGTGTACGTTATAAGGGAATTTATTTGGTAAATCTTTCCACTTTACAGAATACCATTGAACATCTTCATGTATTTCAACTTCATATGCTTGCAAATGATCTCGGAATGCAGTTGTCGTAATTGGCGACAAAATAAAACTAATAAATGTTTTATCAGAAATAATATATAGAAGAAGTCTAAATTTCAAAAGACTCCAAGTGCATAAAGTCGCGATTTTTATACAGAATTAAGGAGGCGGGATTATTTTTTAATATGATTGGATTGGTGGAGTTCTCTTCCGATCGTGACGTAGGTTTCAGTTTTTTACCTATCCCTTGGTGAGCTGGATATAATTATCTATTTTTACGGTTGTTTATTGGCGAGTCTTGTCGTAAGGTCCACCCCCACCGTCTTATTTTGTCCAAGTTATCGATTCTTCCAGTGACTCGTCCATTTTTCTATTATCATCGATTTCTCTTTTATTAGGGCTCTGAGTCCTTAGTTTATTTCGCGACCCTGTTTTTAGTACCGATAGACAAATGGATTCCATTTAATCTTAATTGCAGTTCTATTGCAAACAGAAACCTCCGCCACGGGCCTTTACAGGATTTTTAAAAGCACGATTAAGACCTCTTTGGCGCGTCATGTCGCCATGTTTTATAAGTAGTGGGTTAGACAAAGTTGATAAAACGTAGTTGTATATGTTTTGTCTGTTTGTATTTTGTCGTCTGGAAGTTTTATCTCAATTTCTCGATTTTGTTTAGCAAACATAAAGGAAAAAATAGGAGAAGAATTTGAAACGTCGAAATCATAACTTACTTGCCGATGGATAACCGTTAGTGCTCGGTTACTAATTTTTATCTTAAAAGCTACTCTAAATTTTTAAGAGATTTCCGCGAAAAAGGGAAATCGTGGATTTACAGGACGACACACTAATAAAGTGAAAAAATCTCACCACCACTCTCATCGTCTTTTATAATTATAATATAATTATTGATATGTAAATTAATAAATGAGAGACATGTTTGATACCACATAAAAAATATGTAATAAAATACAAGTGAATTTGATTTAGAATATTACTGCTAATTATGAAAATACATTGCTGGACATTGTTTTTATGTAAAATGTGTATCTATATTTGATAATAGTTGCTTAATTTTTATTATCAACTGTTTGTAAAAATAATATATAAATATTTTTAGCACCTGTAGGCCATTGTTCTTTTTTCTTAATATTTTTTTTCCTCATCAATTTTAGTCCAAGATGTCCTTTCTCTACTTGTATAATCGCCATTCTTAGTACATGAACCATGATGAAATATAGCATTTATTACTTTATACTGCTGTTTAGCTGTTGATACTTTAGCTGTTGATGTCATTTAAATTAAATTTCTGTGATATTTTCACTTTATTATCCTGTAATGAAAACAAAATTAAATGAATAATAACTATTTCTTTCGTCAACGTTAATTCATTTTTAAACATTATATTATTTCCTGCACAATGTTCGCATGATTTGTCATATGATTGACATCAATGTGAAAATGTAGTCTTTAATAAATCATTATAAGATCACTTTTCTCCTTTAAAATTTTAATAGAAATTGGGACAACTATATTGTTATCAATAATAATAACTTTTGTATTACTGCATGACTTGCACCGACTAGTACAAGTAACTTGATGCTCTACCAGATTTCTTACATAATCATATTTTGTACAAATAGCAGTAAGAGTTTCGACAGCATCTTGTTTAACACCAATCGAAAAGTACTCTTCTAAACTTTTCCGTATTGCATCAGTATTCAAATTTCTCATTATTTCATTTTTATATCGCTGTACTAATTTACTTAAATTATCTTGTTTATTAATATTAAGCAACTTTTTTCTAAAAATACTTAAATGCAATAAGCATTGTAATACTGCATTTGCACAGTGCGAATCTTTATCTGTATTTTCAAAAGCACGTATCTCCCAAGCAGTAATTTGTCCAGCTTCTTGATCTGACTTTTGAACGGAAGCAATTCTTTTCGACAATGTCCACGGAACATCTTTTACTTTTCGAAAACGCTTTTTTGAAATAGTAATCATTTGTGCTTGTGGTATAAAATTTTTGTTTTAGCCGATTATATTCGATAATAGCTTTTTCACTAGCTGTTACAGATAAAAGATCAAAATTAATTAAATGCAATCCATCCAGAGATGTTACTCGGGATAACGCAACATATACTTGACCACAACTAAATACAGAATTACCTATATCCATAACATCGTTTTGCAAGCTTAATTCTTGGCTTTTATGAATGGTGATGCTAGAACTCAAAGATAATGGAAATTATTTTCCAATAACATACGCATTATTCATTACTTGAAACTTGACACTTACTTTTTCAATAAAATACTTCAAACCAGACGGTAAAAGAAGTTTAATCTTTTCTACATAATCAGTATCCTGCACAACAGAAATAACTGTAGCAATTGTACATTTACAAGGCCCAAAGTGGCATCAATATTGCGTCTTATCATGATTTTTGCTCCAATTTTAATTGTAATTGTCTTGAAAGTCCAGCTGTTCTAGTATTATCATCATCATTATCCGTCAATTTCTTTATTACTTGTTTTCTTGTATGTTTATTACATTTAAACGTATCTTCAGGAATTAATAATATTTTTTTTGAAGCAATACGACTTAACATTGCAGTGTTAAGAACATCGCACATATGACAAATAGGCAGTAAACAAACGGTATCAGATGACAATTATAATTATCAATAAAATTACATACAATTAAAAGATATTTTTCTTTTTTCGAGAATCTCAGAATCAGATTTTGACAATAAACCGATTTTGTCAATAACACGAACTCTCGAGAGTTACGAGAGTAATTCACGATTCATCTCCTTGCTGGCGCATATTAATTGGTAATTCGTTATATGTATTTACATTTTTTCCACAAATTAGTAGACGCCATACAGCCAATATATTTATCAATTTCTTTCTTTGATAATTGAACAAAAACAAAATCTTCATGCACAGGAGGTAATTGAAGCAGATCACCAAATAAAAGAATATGCTTTAGACCAAACCAACCATCTTCAGTGGCATTGAATATTTGAGATAGTCGTAAGTGTATATACGTTAAAGTTAAATATCATTGACACTTTATTAATTATAATAAGAATAACATCTTTGAGATCTGCCCGTAAAACTTTCAAAACGTGATCAGATAATTGTGTATACTTAGGAGTATCACCATGTTTAATGGGTAACTGCAGCAATTTGTGAACTGTCAAACCATCGATATTGAACGCTGCTATACCAGTAGGTGCTGCTACAACGGTATCTTTGTTGAGATTTTGTTTTATTCAGCATTTAATTGTTTTAATTAAGAAACTTTTGCCAGTACCTCCTTCTCCACTAACGTATGATAGTAATTGTTTATTATCCGGCGATGTTACGGTGTTGATCACATCGTCAAATACTCTTCTTTGATCTGCGTTCAGATTTGAAATCATTTCAGATACATCGATTTCCTGAATTAATTTTTTATCAAGATCCTTAAAATCTTGCATCGCTTTACCAGCCTCAATATTTTGAACACCTATTGGATTATCAGGATCATCTTGAGATTCGTGCTGTTTTTCTAAATCACCTAAACGTTGTTGAACCAATTGCTTCGTAGTTTCAAATGCTTTTTGAAACTACGCAATTTCTCTAATTTTTCACGATACTCTAATGCTTTCTCAAGATCTAACTTTCCCTCGTGAAATGATTCTGCATAAGTATCACATCATTTTTAAGATCTTCCAGTTTCCGCTATGATTTAAACATAAGCAGTAATGAAGAGAAATAATTTTCCGGTCGCGTATTGACATCATATTTATAATGATTAATAAGATACTCACGCTGTCGTCATTTCGGATAATAGCCATTATTTATCTTGTAGTATTCAATATTTTTACTTCGTGGTTTGATTTTCGTAATATCATATTGCTGTGCAAATTCATATAAGCACAAGGATTCAAGTTTTTCCGGTATCCGAGGATAATGATCATCTATTATAGATGGATAAAATATGTCTGTGGAATCTCCATCAAGAGCTTCAATTTCCTTACAGGTTTTAACTTTTCTATGTCGTATCTGATTAACATCTAACCATGTAATACTCGTATTTCGATCAATCCCATATAAAGGAATACCTAGCAATGTATCAGCAGTTTTAAGGGGATGCTGGAGCCGTAGCCGAACTCGATCGGCGTCGGTAAAGAAGACCGGCGAACTATATCTGTCCTTGTATAGACAAAGATATAGACAAGGATAGCACGCTACATTGCACGCACACATACGCACGATGCACACCGACATTATACTTTTATATTACGCTTCCAAATCTTGATTTGGGGGGTTTATCGATGTTTTTCTTGTTGTGCAATTCGGGGAAACTTGTTTTCGCGTTCGTACCAATGGTATATCTCTTATATGAAATACATCTTGTGACGAGCTGACAGCTCGCCGCAACTCGAGACGCCATATTGGGATAAGAGTAGGATAAGGAAATCTGTACTTCCGTAATTTTTTCTCGTTTTCTATATAAAATCGGAGTTTCCCCGAATCATTAATGTATGTACTGCAATTCTGGAGAAGGATTTTTAATTCTGTCAAATTAATACGACGCTACGTGCCGACAAAAAATGCCGGTAAAACAGACGGCTCCAGCATCCCCTTAAGAGCTCCACATTCCCTATTACTCATGGCTCGCAAAACAATCTTCCAAAGACGGCTCGCCAATGATTCGTCTTTCTTATTTTTACTATCAAAGATAACATCAGATATTTTACTTTTTCCTGGTTTATTTATATACTTAGTAATATACCAAGTAAGCAGCGATGCTTTATCACCGATAAATTGTATATCCATATTTTCTTCCCTTGCAGTAAGAAGGATAGGATTATAATCATTTATAGTGGTTTCAGTATCTGTTCGAGGAAGGTCATAAAGCCTACTTCTATGTTTTATTCGTTTTCTACCTGTTATCAATGTACAACTTATGACATCTTTCATAACCAACGTGTCTGTAGCAGGACGAGGAAATCCGAAACGACATACACGAGTCGTTTTACGTTCTGCTTTTTTAGAACGAAGACAATAATTGTTATGTGTGTGTCGTTGATACGTATTGACTGGCCTGTATAATAAGGGTGAAATATTTGAATCTGGCATTTTACAACTTATGTGTTGCAAAGTAAATTTAAAAACCTCTTCAATGGAAGATTTACCGATAATTGGCGCATCTTTAATCCAAATTAATAAATGAAAATGTTGTATATCTCTACCTTGGTAGCGCCAGAAGTAATGTGTTACTTCTCCGATCGGGTGATCTTTGGAACAAATAAAATCAACCATCGCTTTGAATTTATTATCAAGAAACTTCGATATTGATCTTTAGTAACGAGTACACTAATGGGCGTCGAATCGTTAGGCCATCCATTTACTTCACGAATATATTCATTTAAATCATTCCACATCCATTCATCAGGACTAAGTGTTACGAAAAATGTCGCAGGTCCGTAATGTTGCGTCATACAATTTAAATCACTTTTTGGTTTACGTCAATATTGTTCCGTATTTCTTAGAGTGGAAAATATTGATATCAAGTCAGATTCTAAATCACCTTTCCCAATGCTTGTAAATATTCTTTAGCCGTATAACGTTCTCGTGAATCAGTTGTATACAATTTATGATAAATACCCCGACTTAATTGATGAATATTTGCACCATTTAACAAGAAAAATAGGATCTGTGAACTAATCTAAATTGTGAATGTTTGGATGTCAAACAACATTTAATAAATTCATGGGTGTGAAGTTTAACCTGTCTAGTTTCGTGTTGTCCATTAACACCAAAAGGAAATAAATCTGGAAAACAAAATAGATCTAAAGTTTTCTCACGATTGTCCACAAATCTTGAACTTTTAACATTTGATATAAGGCGGTAGCACTTTCACATGATTTTTTTCATATAAAGGATAAATAGTGTATTGCTCGTAATAACTATATTGACTTTCGTCAAGAATCTGGGTTAACATTTCCTCACGCTGATTATTTAAAGTAGCGTCTACGTTATTTTTTGTTTCTTCCATTGGAACTTTTGGACTCAATTCTTGTTCGTCATTTGATAAAGTAGCGTCTACGTTATTTTTTGTTTCTTCCACTGAAACTTTTGGACTCAATTCTTGTTCGTCATCCGAAACAGATTCACTATCATTTTCTGTCTCTTGTGCTTCAAATTCATTATTATCTAGTTTCTCTAAACATAATATATTGTGAGTTTTTGAGAGTGTTATATTATTGTAAAAAGGATTGTTTCGATCTACGTATTCCTCCCAAATAATCTTGTCGGAACACCTCTAATACGTGCGAAGTACATTTCATGATTTTTATTAATTGGATCAGTATCGGAACATATTTTGTTCCATGTATCTTGTAAAGGTAATGGTAAATGAAACGTTCTATCTTTTACTTTTTGTACTATTTGTCTTTGAGGCATTTTTTTGTTAATAACAGTTCCCATTTTAACAACAGTTTGAAAAGTTTTAGCTCTTTGTATAAAAAATTTTTTAAACGTGGAGATGATATTTCTTCGGGTGTATCATGTACAAATCGATTATTTAAAACGCAATACGCAAGCATTAATCCGTTACGGAATTTTTCTGCACAATAACGACTTGTGTATTGTGGGGTAATTTTATGTCTTTTTAAATGCGCCATTAAATCTCTCCCAATTGGAATATCTAATTGCGTTTTAAGCTTATTAATTTCAGAGACACTTCTCTTATAACAAAGTCTCTCACATGATGCACAAACATATCCAGGTGTGTCCGTGGAGCGTTTGGTAAAAGCTTTAAATGCGTTGCTTTAGCGAGAAATGATATCGTCATCACTCAAAATAGTACAACTCTGCTGATGTTTGTACATATTTGCTTTTTCTTGTTCGAAAGTTATAATTTCGTTTAATGTGTCTAAATCAGCGGAAGTTAAAGCCTTTTCCAGATTTAACATTTTCCGATAGAAACTTGTCATTTGATAAATTAAACGTTTAATATTTCTCACCTTTGGAAAATGAGGTGATAATAGTTGAACAGAAAGAAACATCGCTTTGCAAAGAGTATCAATGTAACAAGCATGTGTGACTCTTTATTCGAATTTTTTATTGTACATGTATGAATCTTTTGTAACAATTGTGGTATTTTGTTTAAAGTACATGTATACTTATCGTTTGAAAGAATTTTTCATAACGACCGATTAAAAACGGATTAATTTTACACAAGGTATTACATACTCATGATTTTTTTGCTTTTGCCTGTTGCAATGGTAATACATTCATAGTTTGATCTTTTACGTTCATTTCCAAAGGTTGTGATGAAGTAATGTTACGATATGTGTCGATAAAATAATTTTCGGACGAAGCTATATGTCATGGTATGCCATATAATGCACGTATTTTATTATCAGTTGTAGAGCATTCAGCGGCAAGAGTCAAACACGCTTCTGATTTCTTTTTAAGTGAAGCTAATATTTTATAGATATTGCGGACGAAACTGTCTCGAATATGCATGCACCAACGACGATTCTTTCGGCTTCTAATCGTCTTTCAATATGATTTTTAATATCAAGTTTCTTTTCAATACTTTTAATTGCCACAGGACGAAATTTTATTATATAATTTCGTGACCAAAACTTTGCATATTTTTTAGTAATATTTTTGGCAATACTGCGATTTTTGTTTGCAAGTATGGATTTTCAACTCTTTCTTTCATAATATCGTTTATTATAAAACCATTTACGATCAGAATATTTTCTTCGTCTATCTCGTTCATGCTGAGAATTTATTAAATAACGCATACGCTTTTGTGGCGTTGTTTTACCGAATCTTTTTCATATTGATATCGCTTTTTAACGCGATTATTGTCTGAATTCCGCTCATATCGATGTCGTTTAGCACGATTATCTTTTAAATTATTTTTCTGATTATACCGACGTCTCTCTTTAGCACGCTCATCTTCTACATTCTCTTAATATTCATGCCTTCTCTTAGCATGATCATTTTGCTTCCTCATAGAGGAAGCTTTGTTTTCGTAAATTCGTATATTAACTTTTGATTGCGTATAATCTTGGGTTTAATCAACCAAATTTAAATTAATTATATATGAAATAGGGGTAGAAAAAACTAAAGAAAAGATTGGTTTTATAGTTTTTGACGTTAATATCTTCAGATTGTTGTAAAACGTCAAAATATTGCCCCAAAAAAAATGTCTGTATGTATGTATGTATGTGCACAATTTACTAAAAAATCCATAACTTCAAAACTAATCAACCGAATTTAAATTTTAAATATATGAAATAGGGGTAGAAAAGACTGAGTAATTTAATAGAATTATTAAAAATAGTTAATATTACAGGGGTTACCCATTTCTTTTAAAAAAATGTTTTGGCACGTACATTTTTTTAAAAGAAATCGGT
>NW_020223845.1:0-1492 GCF_003070985.1 Temnothorax curvispinosus | reverse complement strand
AGTCAGACCTTACTCATAAGAACAACGACTTACCGATAGTAGGATTACCACCGAATAAGTTACCATACTTACTAGCATGACTTACCGACAGTAGGATTACCACCGAATAAGTTACCATACTTACTAGCATGACTTACCGACAGTAGGATTACCACCGAATACCGACAGTAGGATTACCATTGAATAAGTTACCTCACTCACTAGCATGACTTACCGACAGTAGAGTTACCACTAAATAAGTTACCACACTAGCGATAAGTCACGACCTACGCGATAGGCTTAACCTACCCACTAGCATATAAATATAGAAGATAAGTCACGATACGCAATAGGCTTGGCTTATTCCAATAATGTATATACAACAAATAAATCGCAATGCCCAAAGGGTTTAGCCATAGGAATTTCCTCGCAAGTAACGCAAACCTAAAACCTCCCAGACCCTTCCTGAAAACTCAGGCCATGCCCATATAAGGAGAGAAATCGAAAGCGGAACCGATGACGCAACTCAACCCTTCCACTCAGGCAACAAAAGGAAGAAAACTCAGGCCATGCCCATATAAGGAGAGAAATCGAAAGTGAAGCCGATGACGCAACTCAACCCTTCCACTCAGTCAACCCTTCCACTCGACCACCCCCGCCATCGGAAAAATAGGAATATAAGGACGACCATCCCAAGGGACGCTCTCAGTTCTCCGGAGTCCTACCTCGATCACGGACTCTCCAGTTAAGTAACCACTGAATCCTTCTCGAGTCTCTCTGAATCCAGAACCTTCCTATTTCCACATCAAAAATCTTCCTATCTCCACGTGTGTTAGCAAACCCAGAGCCTTCAGCTCTCTCACTACATAGAGAATTACGTGTCATATAGAAATACGCCATACGTCCGTTTCACTCGACAGTTATATAAATATATATATATATTCCTGATTGTAATCTTGTTACTTTTGTAATCACATGTTAGCTCATAGATGGCCTATGTAAAATTATCGTAATATACAATCATTTTTATACAATATCTTACTCTACAAATTCTTACACCTCTTCGCACATCCTCCCCTGATCCCACTTATACTACATCCACCCACGAGCCCAGTGCCGTACGAGCGGCACGTCTCCGCCTGTGGGTATTTTAGTAATTATAAGAAGGCATCCGAATCACCGGTCCTCTCCTTGTGCCACATCTGCGTACGAGGCAGTGCCGTACGAGCGGCACGCTACCGTCCGTGGGTGTCTGGAGAGGGGCAGTGCTGTACGAGCAGCACGCTTTCTCGCCACGAGCAAGGAGAGTCAACCGAAGCGAATTTGTTTTTTGACCTCATTCAGTTGTTAACAAATGCCCAAGACGCGACGAAGCGGACTCAAGGTACGCACCCGCAGGCTCAACCGCCTTTTGTTCGGGACCCCTCCGAATCCATTGTTAGGAGTCCTTTCCGATTACGCGCCCAATCCTGAATACGAAAAGTACTTCGTCGCGAGTTCCGCGTGCAAGGCG
>NW_020223844.1:0-2880 GCF_003070985.1 Temnothorax curvispinosus | reverse complement strand
CAGAACGTCTCCGTTGATGGGTTCTTTTTCTTGCAGTTAAGGAGGTAAAACCCCAGGATAATTAGCTGATGGTCGGCGATGTAGATTATGGCTCCTTGGATCCGTCGAAGGTAGGTAATTCAATAATCTTCAATAATCTTTATCTTTCTTTTGATATAAAAAGGTATGATATTTATTGTAGAACTTTTACGATACAAGTGGTTTATGTGGGAGGATGGAACAAGTATAAGATATGTGACCTTTCCTGGCTCGTTCCACACTCTCCGTCGAGAGACTCTCCGTAATCTCCGTCGAGAGGGTGAAAGATTCTGCTTTTATACAATTTTGGAAACGGTAGTGGGAGGTGACCGCACCTTGTTACAATGAGTCATAAGGCGTTGCCTAGCGGATGTGAGTCTACTTCTAGGGGTGTGGCTCGCTTGCCAGCAATGAGTCATAGGCGTTGTTTTGAAATTCATTACCTTATATGGTCATGCGTGGCGTTCTGCTTTGACATGGCCTTGCGAAGACTAGATTCACTCGAATGAGTCATACAGGTGACTCGTCTGAATTCTATTTTTATTCTCTAGTCTAACGGCGATTTGTATTGAGAGCGATACTTCTTTTCGTTATTAAATTTCATTATGACTTTTATCATGAAGAAAATATTTAATATTTGAATAGTAAAAAGTGCAAATATATGCTGAATATTATTTAGATTTTTTTAGACATACTTTACATACAGTAGAATAATTTGATAGTACAATTAAAGTCATTATTAGCATGTCTAAAGTATAAGAGATATTGCTCTCTTCGTCTAATAGTTAATATGGTATATCTGACTCTCTCTTTCTTTCTTTCAGATCTTACAATACTCGCATCTCGCTCGGATTCGTGTTCCTTATGCTGCGCATAATACAATTTTATCTTTCTCGAATTCGTGAGTAACGCTTTAGCGCTTGACATTCGATATTTATATTAATTTTGGTAAGTATATATATATTTGTTAATAGTAATATTAATAAAAGTGATGTTAGCGGTGTTAATAATGATTCTAATATCAGGTTAATAATATATCGTGCAGATAGAAATGGTCAGCATTCTCATTAGTACAGGAAATTAATGAAATTAATTTGTTTATATATATATATATGTAATAAGATTTTATTATTTTTATATCTCACGAATGGTTGGGAATTTGATCGGAGTGTATAGGAAATATATTGTAGGACTTTCACTGAAGTATAATATCGCGTTGGAAAATTTTATTGTTGATATATGTATTTGTTAATAACAATTTATTAATTAAGTAAATTGGTACTCTTTAATTCGCGTATTGATATTATTATGTTCTCTTTGTTTAAGAGGTTTTGAATTTCTAATATTATCTCGTTTATGAACATTCGTTATTTTATTGTTATAAATATTTAGTAAATAAACAATCGCAGAAATAAAAATTATAATCATTTTTTTGTAGGTGTATTGATATAAAGTTTATGTATACCGATGAAATTCGAATGTACACTACTTTTATTTTTTATTGCAGATTTCACTATAAACGGGAGCAGGGGTTTCTTTAATTAATTAGGTGTAAGGGTTTAATAAAATTTATGTTTTGTATCTGGTTTTCAAGAGGAAAGATCAAGCTAACCGTACGTACAAACAGCGTAATTTTTGCAATTGTAGTTTAGAAGGTATTTTAATTTGAAATACCCGGTCCCGGTAAGTCCGTATACAAAAACATATATATGTTTATATATCGGTTAATAGCGGGACCCCTGGCCATATACAGGGTGGGCCTCCCTTTAGAATTTTATGTAGCTCTCATTTATAGAGTGACGTGGTTCTGACTTATATGAAAGTTGTTGTACTTCATCTGGAGTATAAATTAAAAATGTTTGTTGATATGGTTAATAATTTATATTTATTTGTTTATAAAAGTAAGTTGCAAAAATAAATGATTATGTAGTAAATGTTTTTCTATCAAACGATTCTAACGATTATTCCGTATACACGTATATATTGTTCTTATTTCAAACTATTCGTTTTCTATTTTACTTTAATTTATTAAGAATTTATTATGGCTATCCTTGTCTTACGCCTTGTGAACTGGTATTAAACTATCCTCGTCTTTCATGGAGTGAATGTTCAATTTTCAATCTCGTTTATTAATTTAATTAATTTAAATAGAAAATCAGCGTTAACGTTACTGGTGCTTAGGAGTATGAGAGATTCCATTTTTATCATAATAATTAAGTGTCAAAATTTTTGTTTAGAAATGAAATTTTTCAGCTTTAAAATGTATAAAAGACTAAAATATTAATGTAAAAGTGATTTGGTCTTTGTAAGTCTAAAGGGTAGAAAATTCAAGATGGCGGATGTGAAACTTTAATAATTTATAACTCGAGAACGGTAAGAGATAAAAAGATGGGGTTTCTTTTGTTGTGTTCAGATAATTAAAGGCATTATTTTAGGTTGTTTAAAATTTTTGTGTTTTATGGATTTCCATAATTTTTAATTATATCTCGGGATTAAGAAGAGATATGATGTGGGGGTTTTTGTTAGGTTACTTGACATGCTCTGCTGAGTATCTGTAGTGATTTTATTTATCATCTTTAATAATATTTTTATTATAAATTTTATCGTTAATTAGTTTATTTTGAGAGATACAATAACGGTTTATAATCAAAAGTTATTTGACTTTTTGTGATAGTTCCAGTAATCACTCTAACTAGGTCTGTTAATAATATAATTTATTTGTTTATAACAATCATGTTTGAAAAAATGTTAATGAGATAATTATTATTTTATCACGACAATGTTTCTCAGGCATAAAAGGTTATGTTCTTATGAATAATCTATTTTTAATTAATTCATTTATATTTTATTTTAATTTTCTGA
>NW_020223843.1:0-2818 GCF_003070985.1 Temnothorax curvispinosus | reverse complement strand
ATAGAGAGACACACGTCTTCGCGTCTTGGATCTTCGCTGTATGTCTCTGCGTTCAATCCCGAGCGGACTTTAATTTGGTGTTCTACCTCGAAGATCGACCGCAAAAATTTTTAGAGGAATGTTGAAAAGCTCTAAAGACAAGTTCTAAATAAAAGTAAAAATCTATTATCTTTATAATCTTTTTATTATCCTTGCAATATTACTTGTATATTTATTTCATTGTAACATTTAAGATTATTATTATCGTTATGATTGTTATTATTCCGTGAAAATATAATTATAAATTCTCATAGACTCTATTAGCGAGAAACAGAACTCGTAATTCACTCCTAAACATCCCCAAATCGCAAGAATCAATGGGTAGCCCGGGACGTATCGTACATCCACCCTTCCACTGTCGAGGAGCCGATTAGTCGTCGACGACCCCGGCTGCTCTCGCCGGCAGAAGTTCGCATTATCATGTTCGAATTCATTGATTCCGGAGCACCCCGAAGGAGGTGTGGGAAGAGGCGAGGGAAAGAGAGCGGGTACACGCGAGGGGCCGCCGGAGGCGTAGAACTTGGCGTTATCAGGGCGTTTTGTATGAAAGTGTCTACGAGGTGTGATATCGGCGAGCACCGCTTGCCTTTTCGTCCGCCGGAAGTCGTCGCGCGATGCGAGAGACCAACCCCGCCGCGATTGTGGAACGGGCGGGGTGACGATCGCGGCACCGGGCCCGTCGAGAAATAAAAGCCGCAAACGCCTCGTTCTTATCGTCGCTCTTCGAATTTCTGCGCGGAGAAATTTTTAGGACTTTAAAATACATAGAATTTCTCGTAATTTTGGTATCTGCTTCTCAAGTGTCTCCAATTATTTCTCTATCGAGCATTTTGGTCGAAAATCATCAATTCTCTCTGTGTATTTTTTTTTCTTTCTTTTATAAACTCTCTTTAATTTTTAATATTTTTAATTTAGTTAATTTAATAACTGATATATAAGATATATTTTTGCGTGAATGTATCTTCATAAGTATTTATCTACTCTTTGATATCTGTACGTTCGTAACGTGTCTTAATATATTCGGGCGAATCCGAGAAGCGATTAAGTATCTTCGCGCGACTTCGGTTGCAGCTGCACGAATACGGGATCGCAGCGATGAGAAATGCATCACGAGTACGCGATGGATTCGTCGAGATATACCCAGCGCTTTATATAGATAATGCGCTTTCGCGAGAGAACGATCCTCCGGATCGAAACTCGGCCGCGCGTCTCGTCGTGAAGCGGCGCGGCGCGCGAGTTCTGCCTTTCCGCTTGAAAAGCCGCGATACGGACATACGTGAGCACAAGCGCGAGCGCGAATAACCCACTTATTAAAATAGATCAGCCTGGAATCCGAAGTCTGATCGCATCGATATAGTCGTGGAACGAGACAACAATGCTAGCGAAAAAGGTGCGAATAGCCGTTTAAGACAATAGGACGAAATAATTCAATTTTTTTGAATAAAGAAATTCCTTTGTGCCGCAGATACATAAATTTTTGAAATAAATTAAAGCTTTAATTTTTTCAAATATTACTAATCTATGGAAAAAATGTGATTGATGCAGCGAAAGAAACATCAACACGCTCTGTACTCCATTATGTATGACAAGAGGTGGCAAGTAAATTTTCGAGCGTTTCAAAATATCATATTAATGTTGTCTGTACTCCATTATGTATGACGATATACTCGAAACTTTACACTCGGAATCAAGAAATTTTTTTTAGTTTAATACATCGAGTTACTTTCGGTCTGATCATTCATGGCTTTTCCCACTGGAGACCGGGTCTCGTTGGCACAAGAGGCAAGTTGGTAATGCATTCCGTTTATGTATTTATAACGAAAAAAACAATGGAAAAGTTATCACAAAGGTTATCACAAAATATCTCTTTTATGACATAAGTACTTTTCCTAAAGTTTTATTTAAATCAAACAAGTATTACAATAGAAAAAGAGAAAACTCTGATTCAAGAGGTGACAAGTAAATTATCGAGCGTTTCAAAATATCATATTAATGTTCTTCAGCTTGAGAAAGTAAATCAAAGTGACGTATCATTAGTTAAAAGAAACGTTTCTATTACTATACGACATGTTATTTTGAGGAACAACAGTAATTTATTGTAATAAAGTGACTGAAATCAAACGTATATAGGGATGGGGTATGTTGGCTCATATCAAGGCACGCTTAGCTTGACTTGTTGCCGCGCGCGTGAGACTTGTGTGAGTATGTGATTTGCTACCTACAACGCTGATAGAAGCTAGATATATATTTATATTAATATTTTTATGTTGAAGAGAGCTACATCTAAAATAGTTTACAATTGTTTTTCTGCAACAGCATTTTGCTATTCAATCATTACAAAATAACTTTAAAAAATACAATCCTCATCAAAAAGTACATATCTGTTACCCGTTTTATATTTCTATTACGTTTTCATTTATTTAACATGAACTTTTGTCGTATAGCCAACTTACCCTACTATCGGGGCAAGTTGGCTACAATGCAACATGTTCGTATTTCACTTATTACTATACAGTATACAGGAGCATTCCTGGCATGAAAATGTAGAGAAAGGTTCTGTCTATCATATTAATACCGTTTAATCATGATAATTAGTTGTTTAAAAATTCAAATGGCGAAATTGTGAAAACAGTGCCAACGACCCCGGTCTCCCCTACTTCCATTCCACGCCGTGTTTGCGCGACTGTTCATTAAAACCACGTGTATTACCGATAATAGCATACAACTATTCTAAATAACTAATTTCTATTTAAAATATTAGACACAGTCTGAATGGAAA
>NW_020223842.1:0-4242 GCF_003070985.1 Temnothorax curvispinosus | reverse complement strand
CCAATGACGTCCGAGGTGAACCTGTGACGTCATTGGATCACGATATCAATCGTGGGGCTGAGATCGTGAGTACGGACATAGCACCCACAATGTATATGTACAGTATGTACATTACAATTCGTTATTTCTTTATACGTAAGTATAAAATATATGAACACTAACACCTTGTTACGGCTCCACGCTCCATCTTTCTTTGATTGATTTCTAATCTTATGAACCTTTACTATTATAAAAATCTATTACTTAACGGGATCAACAGAATGCTGAGAAACTACAACTTCTTATGAAAATTCGCAACCATGTACAAATGTGTTCCAAATTTCGCACTTTCTCTTATAATTTATCCAAAAAGAACTTATTAACCCATTAGCTGTGTAAGAGAATTTTACTATTTGGGCCAAAAGTGTGTTGAAAAAAAAGTTTATCAAATTATTATGAAACTTGATACCCTTATGTTTTTTGGGTCTTTGAATCCGAATATGATGTCAGATTTACAAAATTCAAAATGGCAGGTCCAATATGGCGGTTCAAAATTACAAAAAATGGTCTGATTTTTATGAAATTTGGTACTTATATTGCATCCGCCATTTTTTAATTTTGATGTCATATTAGGATTCAGAGACCCAAAAAACATAAGGGTACCAAATTTCATGAAAATCAGATCATTTTTTGTAATTTTGATCCGCCATATTGGATCCGCCATTTTGAATTTTGAAAATCTAATATCATATTCGCATTCAGAGACCCAAAAAACATAAGGCTACACAATTTCATGTAAATCTATCAACTTTTTTATTTTTGATCCGTCATATTGGATGCGCCATTTTGAATTTTAAAAATCTGACTTCATATTCGGATTCAGAGACCCAAAAAACATAAGGGTACCAAATTTCATGAAAATCAGACCTTTTTTTGTAATTTTGATCCGCCATATTGGATCCGCCATTTTAAATTTTGTACATCTGACTTCGGATTCGTAATCAGCGACCCCAGAAACCCCCGAGTAACAAGTTTCAAGCAAATTCAAAAAGTTTTACTTTGTTTTTTCTACGTTGCGGCTATAGCCGTCATACCCACTCTTGGCCACTTTTGTTTTTGCGGCTATAGCCGTCATACACAGTCAACGGGTTAAAAGTCTTCTGATCCAGTTTCTGCATCAGAAAAAAACAAAATTTACTAGTGCATTTTGCCATTCTCTGCACTATGTGATATCGGAGATATCACGAAAAATATTAGGACAAATTGGCTTTCACAGGCTCGCCTTTTATTCTAGTGTATGAGGATTTTTTCTTACAAGAAGGTAATAATGCATGTAGCCGTGTAGCGGCAGCGCGCATTACTAGCGCTCACACAAACTACACATTTTTACAAAAATTTGCAACTATTTGCTAACGTTTGAATTGAAATTGGAAATTTGACATTGAGAAAAATGAGAATAAATATAGCTCAGACTTTCAAGTTCTTTCAAGTTCAGATGAGTTGTAGAATGTTGTTTTTACTCGTAACAAGTTGTAGCTCTACTTGGTTTCATTTTCCGTTTGTCTGCAAGAATTGTCAAAGCAAGTAAGTTTTGTAAAAAGTTGTACTTTCTCTACGATAAATTTCAACAATTTGCGACGGGAGCTAGGCACTGCAGAAAATCGTGATTTCTCGTAGAATCATGTAGTATCTATGAAAAATTATGAGAAACTACGCTGCAATTAGTTTTGACTTTTCTTTCAAGTTCAACAAAATTGTAGATTATTATTTATTGTTGTAATTCGTAGAAAGTTGCAGTTTTAACTACAGATTACAAGAAAGTATGCCTATATGGAGTATTTTCCACAATCGGTTCAAGTCCGTAAGAGTTGTCAAAAGTAGTTTTTCTTAAAAAGTTGTACATTCTATGCTAAATTACAACTGTGAATGCCTCCAAGTAGTGAATTTTGGTGGAGGCTAGTAATTGTAAAAATTCATAATTTGTAATATAATCTTGCAGAGTGTTTATGAGGAGTTACGAAAAACTACATCCTGGTTAGCTCTCTTAAGTTCAATAAAGTTTTAAAATGTTGCTATGAGTTGTACAAAAAATTGTAGCTTTTATAAAAATTTACAAATATCTTGCCTTGTTTCTATTTTTGGTCAAAGTCAGAAACAGTTGTTAAAAGTCGCAATTTTTTTAAAAACTTGTAATTTCTATGAAAATTTACAACAAATGACTCCGTCCATCTTTTCGTTTCCCATTTATTATGTCCGAACTATGTTGTAGAAACTAGTAGTTTAGCATACTTATCAAGAGGTAGTGTCTCGCGTCAAGTACACGCGAAGCGAGACACACCGTGACTCTTTTACGCGACGCGACGAGTTGCGAGTACTCGAGATTTTGAGATCTTAATAACGAGTGAACGGATCAAGTTTTAAGTAGGCTTGATCGATAGCTTGGGGTCGATTTATAAATAAAAGTGTTTTTATTTTTTCCTCACGTGCTCTATGAGCAGAGATTTTGTGATGTAAAGACCAAAATGAGTAAATTTTTATTAAGATACGTCATGTCGTCAGAACGTCACTTTCACTTTTCCGACGTTAGCGGTGCTAGCCAGTTTCGAGCGTCTCTATCTGTTTTCTATTTCTGCACTGCTTAACTAGTGCACACTGGTGCAGTAAGTTAGGTGCGCTCAGTAGATGGCATTTGAGAGTATCGAAAAGAGATATACGTACATGTGCATCGTGCACGCTCAGTGCAGACAGTGCGTTTAGCGCGTTAAGCGCGCTTGTGCTGTCAGTTAGTTATAACCTAGAAATATATATCGTGCATCACCGTGGTCTCTCATCGTTAAATACGATTGTTTAATTCCGAATATCGGTCGCGCATCGAAGTGTCACGAAATTAGAATGGGCGTCACAAGAGACGAAATATCAGCGGGTCGGATTTATCAGTGTAGTGAAAGTCGTGATCGCCCCAGATATTATCATAACGGTAATAATTGTGCGCAGAATGAATACGTAAAATAAATATTTGTATTATTCTTTAATTTTCCTTTATCAAGAGACACGGTAGTGTCTCCAAGTACACGCGAAGCGAAACGCACCGTGATTCTTTTACGCGAACGCACGAGTTGCGAGTATTCGGAAATTTTGAAATCTCAATAACGGGTGACCGGATCAAGTTCTAACAAGGGAACGGTCGGAAGTGTCCCTCACCGATTTGGATGCGCTTTAAATATGTTGTAGAGCATCAAAAAATATTAGACACGTATTTTTTTTAGCGGCGTATCTCGACGTTTAGGTTTGAAACAACCTTTCAAAAATAACAGATTTTATAGTTTTTAGCAAATATCTTCGAAAATATAAGGCGTAACGACAAAAAATTTATACGAAATGTTAATGGCTTTTACATCACACGTGCGTGGAAAGTGGCCCATTACGCGCGTGTCACGCGCGTAATAGACCACTTTCCACGCACTTGTAATATAAAATAGGGTGTGTAACACGTGTGTTAAGTTGAAAATTGGATGTGCGGGTGATCGCACTCGCCTCCGGCTCGTGCGCATGGTGTAAGGATTACATGGTGTGCTCAATTGCCTGGGGGGATTCGGGTAATGACGTCACTCGTGTCGAATTGTGTAAACAGAGTAGCCAACGTCTAGAAGTAAAACATTTTTGGTGTTGTAATATTGGCACATGTTCATGCATCGTCACACTCATGCCGCTTATGCCACTCAGAAGTACGGTACATTGTTTTGTGTTAAACAGTGGGTCTGTTTGCGTTGCGACAATATATAAATTTAAAATAAAAATGGTGCGGTGTATTGTTAAAAGTTGTAGGAATAAAACAACGGGGGTTTGTGAGGAAACTGTGAATTTTTTTCAGCTACCGAAAAATGAAGTGATGCGGGAAGGATGGCTGAAAAAAAAGGAGGCTATGTTTTACCACCAAAAGTTGAATTTGGTAAGTTTGATATTGTACATAAACGTGCAAAAGTATATTAATTGAAAAATAAAATGAATAAAAAATAATATTTTTTAGTTACTAACATAACCTTAAATTTTGTATTTACAAATGGAGTAAAAATGTCATAAAATGTTATTAATATGAACAGAAAATAATAAAAACAAATTAGCACTTCGTTCATGTATATAAGTAAAAATATTTTACAATTCAAAATATGAAAATCTTTAATTTGAAATAAAAATTATAAAGCCATATTTAATACAATGTATTAAGTTTTATTATTTATACATTATATTATTTTCAGCAAGGAT
>NW_020223841.1:0-8894 GCF_003070985.1 Temnothorax curvispinosus | reverse complement strand
TATACAAAAGAACCCGAGCAGCACAAACAAGTTCGCCAACGGTTAGGTTGGCCACTATAGATTCTACAGCGGCCAACCGCTGGTCAACTTATTTGTGCTGCTCAGGAAGTTTCTACTTTATTGCAAAATAATCGCCAAGTATATATCTTAAGGATATTACCGTACAAGAAACTTTCAGTTGAAATTTGTGTGTGAAATAAGTGCGTTGCTTAAAAATTCAGTACAATGTTTTGGTGACGTTTTTCGAATTCGAAAGTATACGCATGCATACTTGCACGATATCGAACCGATACTTGAGTAATAGTGTGACCGAAGAACGTGTATCTCTCCGATGATAAACTTTAAACGTCAATTGTCTGACGTATCTTAGGCACGCCGTCAAATCCGTCAAATCATCAGTGACGCGCGAGCGTGGATAGTGCATTAACAGCCGCATAGAAGAGTGCAACTGAAGTACCTACGACAAAAAGATTTATTCAAAAATGTGGTCATTGACGACTCTGCTTGTGACAACTTTGGCATTCGGTAGCGCTATATCGAAGACAGTTAACTTACCGAGTAACGTATGTTGAATGCTATCTATTGTATAATTTTTTTATATTTTATATGTTCAATATATACATATATATATATACAAATCTACAATTTTGCGGTACGCTACTATTCGTTTCCTCTGAAATATATAATAGATTTTCCTTCATTTTCTATTTAATTAAAATTTTTAATTAATCTACACGGAGAAAATTTTATAGTAAATATTACTATGGTGTCGCACTAGCTGCGGACCATCGAGGAATTTTAAGTTAAATTACTATGTTTATGGTAAAAATTACGTTATTTAATCGTTTTTAAAACAATAATTATAGTATTTTACCTTGAAGTTCCTCGATGGTCCGCAGCTAGTGCGACACCATAGTAATATTTACTATAAAATTTTCTCCGTGTATAGATCAATGTTTAAAAGAATTCTTATATATTGAAGGTTTCCACATATTGTCTTATTAACAAATAAAAACATCTATTTGCATTACATTTTAATTTCCTGAAATTAAAAACATTGGGGCAACGATATTAACTAATTAAAATAATAATCAAATAACTTCATCTAAATTTGTTTGTATATAAATATACGGCACATAAATGTACAGATGTGCCAAAAGCGGATAAAACTGTAGCAAGAAAGCAGATAAATATAGTCTGTCAGTTGATACTGATTGCTTAACCGGAAATAACGGTGGCAACAGTTTTAGAAAAAGAGAAAGAGTTTTGAAATAGAGAAATTCTCTAACTTTTTTGAAAGATAAATAGGATTTTGCAGGTTGCTTTTTTATCCCAGGTTACTTTTTTAAATTAAGAACAAAATGTCAATCGGAATTCTTAAAATTGTCGATACCGTTTAGAAAGTAAAAATAATGTATTGAATAGGATACCACATTTGATTTAATAAAATAAAATACAACATTGGTTCATGCACAATTCGTACATGAAGTACGTTCGCATATAAATCATAAAATTTGAATGCAAGTCATAAAGATAAAGATTGATTCTGACCGATTGACAATTGTCCTCGACCTCGTATCACAGATATAGTCATCGCTGATTCAATGGAACTGAAATGTTACTTGAATTTAAATTCATTTTTTACATAGACATATAAATGAACGTGTATTTGTATTTAAAGCGTACTAAACCTTTATGATCTTTTCATGACCTTTTTAACTAAAAGGATTATTTGATTAAATTTTTTAATGAGGTTTAAAAATGTATTTAAATTATACACAAAATGGTATATTTTGATAAACAAAAGAAGATTTACATATGAAATTACGTACATACATCTATGTATTTATTCGTGTTCTCATTGCGAGAAGCGATAGAAAAATATTACAGAATGTCTGTTGCGTTACTTACATGTTTCTGTGAGAACGTCTTTATCTCTACGATTAACCTATCGGAGTCGGGATAATGATACCGTCTGGTCAAAGTTAGAAGATGAAGAAAGAGACTGATAATCAACTGGCCGTACAATAACCGACCTCAGATGATGACCTTTCAATTACAAATCCGCTAAAGCCAGCTCGAAAAAACATAACGAAAATGATATACATTTATGACACAAAGGACTGCATCAGTAACTTGAATGCCACATTTTATTCTACATAAATTATAAAAGTGCATGACATTAATTGAATCGTGAAATAAAAAATGTATAAAAATAAGCCCAAATTGTCTCTGAAGTATATAATACAAATATAGTAAAATATTGTGTAAAAATGGTTGGATTAGCGATATTCTAGAATATTAACTATTAATTGCATCGCTTTTTATAAAATTATTCTACTTATTGTTAGCAAGAATTTAGAACAAATGATTGCAGGATACGGAATGGCGATACGGTTTCGAAGTCGATTACGAGAACAATCAGTTTTTATTGGATGGAAAACCCTTCCGATATGTTTCCGGTAGTTTTCATTATTTTCGAGCGCCTAGACAATACTGGAGAGATCGTTTAAGGAAAATGCGAGCCGCGGGACTTAACGCTGTCTCCACGTAAGTTAAATCTCGTATTTTTGTAATTTACACGTTTTGTAATTTATATGATAATACAAGATAGTATTTACATTGTTGTGTCATGAATGTTAAGTACATCGATATTAATACGTAATAGATCTTTTAACTGTTTATGAAATTTAAAATAATGTCGCGAAATAATCAACGAATAATTAAATTTGTCTCTGTTCTCTCGCGATAAACAGTTATGTTGAATGGAGTCTTCACGAACCAGAACCAGGTCAATTTAATTGGGCCGGCGACGCAGATCTAGTAAATTTCTTAAATATTGCACAAGAAGAAGATTTGCTCGTGTTATTGCGACCGGGTCCTTATATTTGCGCGGAAAGAGACTTGGTAAATAAATATATACATTAATTGCTTAGTATAAAATTACTGGCGTAACTAGTTGTCTTTTGTCATCTGTTCTTTCATATCTGAGGCAAAACTTAAAAATTTGTCTCTTTACTTTTTTTTTTAATTATATATAGTAAAATTCAAAAAATATTCTATTATCTTAATAATCCTGACATACCTTTAGGGTGGTTTACCGTATTGGTTGCTTCGTGAAGTACCGAATATAAAGTTACGCACAAAAGATGCAGGTAAGCTATAATTCGTTTCACTGGATTATTATATAAAAACATTCTTCGGCCTTTGAAAAACGTTTGCGATTTTTTTATGTGGCAATAAATTTGTGAAGAAATAGAAAATTTACATATTATTGCTTTTATTATGATTTCGGGTATAATATATGCCGTTTTATAATATATGATATTTGTTAAATCAAATGTATTTTATTTCCGCACAAATTGCTCGATATAAAATTGAGATGTCAACCGATTACATTTCGCTACTTTTATGATAAGAGATAAGAATCTTTTTTTTAATTATTTAAATGAGATGCTTATATACAAGTATCAAAGATTACATCAATTTATATTATTTAAAAGAACGTCTTGACGATAAATCGAACCAAATCGTGGTGATGGTGGTCGTATCATCTTGGCGATTATAATGGCCAGTATAGAGTCGATTATTATTTCCATTGTTGTTTATTATTTGACTGGCGAAGTAAAACTGATTTATTTTGTAATAATCATTTTATTTTCCATAATAATTAATTCTTCCTCTTTTACCATTTGTCATATTTCAAATTGATATATTAATGATGCAAAATATATTAAAATATATTGATAAAATGATATTACTACAGCCAATTGTAGAATCCAATTTTATTACTTAAAAATTTATCTGTTTCCACAGATTTTGTGAGATATGCTACATTGTATCTAAATCAAGTGCTGGATAAAGTAGAACCACTTTTAAGGGGTAATGGGGGACCAGTAATTATGGTTCAGGTAACACCTATTTACGAGATTATTAAGAAATGTTATGATTATGTAACTTATGTAATATTATGTTTATCTCTTAAAATATTTATTGCGTTATCAAGATAAGTAACAATTAATATCGCTTCAGACATTATCGCTTTATGATGTTACCTTGTCATTGATGTTATATCACTCTGAGCTGATAACATCAATGACAAGACAAGAACAAGTCAATAACAATCGATAAACAACAATACAGTTGACAATTATTAAAGCAGATTTGAAGAAGTTGAAAAAAATTATCACAGATATGCTTTTTAATATGTTTATCTTCACGTGTCAATTACCAACTTTATTACTATTATTTTAATACTGTTGCCCTAAATTCAATCACAATAATAGATAGAAAACGAATACGGAAGTTACAATGCTTGCGACACGGAGTACACGGACATGTTAAAAGAAGTTTTTGTCAGAAAAATCGGCAATAAGGCTCTTCTGTATACAACCGACGGTAACTCCGCGTCTTTACTTCGATGCGGATTCGTACCTGGTGCATATGCCACCGTCGATTTTGGAACGGCCAGCAATGTGACTAATAGCTTTCAGATTATGCGCCTTTATCAGCCAAGAGTAAGCGATATTGTTTAAGAAATCACTAATTAATTAATTAAAATTAAAATGTTTGATCAAATTTGAAAATTGATGCGTAGGGCCCGTTGGTGAATTCTGAATTCTATCCAGGTTGGTTAACGCATTGGGGAGATATCTTCCAGAGAGTAAAAACAAAAGCTGTTACAAAAACGTTGAGGGAAATGCTTGCTGTAGGTGCTTCCGTTAACTTTTACATGTTTTATGGAGGTACAAACTTCGGTTTCACTTCTGGTTAGTAAACTTTTTATTAATTTCATGAATTGCAGCAAATAAAATTCTGATAAAAATAACATTTTATCGGTGCATATGATGAAATTATATCAGCAAATGTACTTTACTCAACGATTATTATTCCATCACAGGAGCTAATGGTGGGGTAAACGTGTACAGTCCACAATTGACTTCGTACGATTACGATGCTCCTTTGACCGAAGCCGGAGATCCGACAGATAAATACTTTGCTATAAGGGACGTTATCGGTCTCGTACGTAATTTTCTTTGTGATAATACACTATCACATTCTTTGTTTGTTATTACAAATTTCATTTAAAAAATTACTTTTTATTAGTTACCGGAAAACGCATAACAAATATCTATTTTATAAGTCGATTCACGTGCTCTTTGAAATTACAGTATTTGCCGTTGCCAAATATGTCTCTCCCAACTGTATCTCCGAAAGGCAATTATGGTCCAGTGTTATTGGAACCGGTACAGAAGTTGCTCGACAGTCAGTCTCCATTCGCGGTGATCCGGACGACTGGACACCTGCCTAAAACCTTCGAGGCTCTCTCGGTGAATCAAGGATTTGTTCTTTACGAAACGGAATTGCCGTCTCCCTTCTCAGACCCGGCCATCCTGCGAGCAACGACGAAGGACAGGGCGCTGGTTTACGTGGATGATCGACTGTGCGGCACTCTGAGTCGCATGGATAAAATATTTACTCTACCACTGGAGAACCCTTATGGTCGCCACTTGGGTCTACTGGTGGAGAATCAAGGTCGCTTGAATTTTGGCAATGACATTCACGAGTTTAAGGTATCGGAAAAGTGTTAAAATAGAATATAATACGCGAACAACCGTAGTAACAATTTTTATTAATTATTTATTACTTGTGCAAAATATAACAATTTGCGCTAATTTAACGAACGTGGACAAACGCGTGGACGTTTTAGCGTTGAACATTCCGCGATTATTTTTTTTCTTGCATCTCAGGGGATATCGAACGTGACTCTCAGCGGCACTAAGTTGACCACCTGGAATATGACGGGGTACACGTTTTCCGACGTATCCTCTCTCCGGAACATGACAACTATACACATTGAGAGTGGCACTCTGTACAACGGTCCGGTATTTCTGCGTGGACGATTCACGATCTCCGAGCAACCGTTAGACACGTTTCTGGATACCAATGGCTGGGGAAAAGGAGTAGCCTTTGTGAACGGTCACAATCTCGGGAGGTACTGGCCATTGGCAGGCCCACAAATAACCCTGTATGTTCCAGCGCCGTATCTTCGCACAGGCGAGAACGAGTTGATCATATTGGAATTGGAATATGTGTCGCAAACGAGAAAGATGAAGTTTCAAGCCGTACCGAATCTGGGATGAATCTAATTCAGGACTTATTTAATTAAGTGTGACTGTAGGAGTATTATTGGATCACGTACGCTTTTAATACAAAATAAATTTGTATTAATAAATTAATAAAACATATCATAAAATTGTATCCTTTATCTATTTATATAAATCCAATATATATTATAATATATAAATTTAATATATGCATGAATAATTATATTTGGGATATAATAAATCATTTTCACTAAAATTTTAAATATTAAATTAATATTAAAGTTTTTGCATCAACTGAAGTAAAAACAGATAATAATTTGTTATCGCACATGATAACAAATTTGAGTTAGAGTTAAATCTCCGATTCAACATGTGCGACGTATAGCGGCGCAAAAATGTATTTCTTCATTCCGCGCAATTTATCTTTAAACGATAAACACGACTGTGTTTAATATAGTACATTCAATATGTTTAATATATACATTCAATATGTTTAATATATACATTCAATATGTTTATTTTTTTTTTAAGCTGAAGCCTATAAGGTTTTAAAAAATTTTATTCTTTTTTGAAACATTTGTAGGTAAATGTTTTAAGAGATAATTAAGTTCTATAAAACGCGCGTAATTTCTTGCAAGTTAATTAATATATAAAATATAAATCGCTAAATTTAATATCAAGAAAACTGTTTTAATTATTTTATGCGTGTCCTTTTTTAAACCTTATATTTCTATATATCAATCACATATATTAAACTTTGATTATATTTGTATAAGTAAAACGTATGTGTATAGGATTTAATCTATAAATGTGGATATATCTTTCAAAATATTAGTATCTAATTGAAAAAGTTATTAGAGATGAAAATTTAACCTCTTGCCTTTTTAAACGATTTTTCACATCACTGCGCTCACCTATTTAATTTTTTATTTCTATGTTGGGATAATGGATAATGCACGTTAACGCTCGCTAGAGCGTCTTCCGTTCTGTCTATGTCATTTGATAGAATTTTCAATATATAGTTTAAAAAAAAAATGGAATAGTAATGTCATATAGAAACTTGAAAAAAATAAATTAAAATATTTTTTAGCACAAATTTGAATTGAAAAAGTTATTATAGTATATTTTAACATAACCGTTTATTATAACATATAAATGCGCGACAGTTGAATGTAGCGCTCATAGCAACCGCGAGTCACACTTCACACTCCCGTAACCTACGTCACTAGTCACACTCGTGTTTTTCAGTTTTGGTATGTAATCTGTGTCACTCGTTATTGTAAGTAAGATAAGCGGCAATTTCACCAACGTCGATTAACTGTAACCTTCGGTTAAACTCACTCTTCATCTCTTTCTAACTGCCCCTTTAGAAAAAAAACGAAGAGTGAGTTTAACCGAAGTAAGTTATACACTGGTTATAGTTAACCGAAACCGACGTTGGTGAAATTTGGCCTAAGAACCTAAAAGTTAATAACATATCTTGAAGCACTGATTTTTTTTTAATAAAAGTGTGACAGATATTTTAAACGATCATCTAGATTGTTTTTAATAGAATCATACATGTAAGTTATACATGTAAATTGTACACGATAAGTTTAAATATGTCGAGATATACAAAAGAACCCGAGCAGCACAAACAAGTTCGCCAACGGTTAGGTTGGCCACTATAGATTCTACAGCGGCCAACCGCTGGTCAACTTATTTGTGCTGCTCAGGAAGTTTCTACTTTATTGCAAAATAATCGCCAAGTATATATCTTAAGGATATTACCGTACAAGAAACTTTCAGTTGAAATTTGTGTGTGAAATAAGTGCGTTGCTTAAAAATTCAGTACAATGTTTTGGTGACGTTTTTCGAATTCGAAAGTATACGCATGCATACTTGCACGATATCGAACCGATACTTGAGTAATAGTGTGACCGAAGAACGTGTATCTCTCCGATGATAAACTTTAAACGTCAATTGTCTGACGTATCTTAGGCACGCCGTCAAATCCGTCAAATCATCAGTGACGCGCGAGCGTGGATAGTGCATTAACAGCCGCATAGAAGAGTGCAACTGAAGTACCTACGACAAAAAGATTTATTCAAAAATGTGGTCATTGACGACTCTGCTTGTGACAACTTTGGCATTCGGTAGCGCTATATCGAAGACAGTTAACTTACCGAGTAACGTATGTTGAATGCTATCTATTGTATAATTTTTTTATATTTTATATGTTCAATATATACATATATATATATACAAATCTACAATTTTGCGGTACGCTACTATTCGTTTCCTCTGAAATATATAATAGATTTTCCTTCATTTTCTATTTAATTAAAATTTTTAATTAATCTACACGGAGAAAATTTTATAGTAAATATTACTATGGTGTCGCACTAGCTGCGGACCATCGAGGAATTTTAAGTTAAATTACTATGTTTATGGTAAAAATTACGTTATTTAATCGTTTTTAAAACAATAATTATAGTATTTTACCTTGAAGTTCCTCGATGGTCCGCAGCTAGTGCGACACCATAGTAATATTTACTATAAAATTTTCTCCGTGTATAGATCAATGTTTAAAAGAATTCTTATATATTGAAGGTTTCCACATATTGTCTTATTAACAAATAAAAACATCTATTTGCATTACATTTTAATTTCCTGAAATTAAAAACATTGGGGCAACGATATTAACTAATTAAAATAATAATCAAATAACTTCATCTAAATTTGTTTGTATATAAATATACGGCACATAAATGTACAGATGTGCCAAAAGCGGATAAAACTGTAGCA
>NW_020223840.1:0-9671 GCF_003070985.1 Temnothorax curvispinosus | reverse complement strand
TTATACTTTTAGACCCAACGAATCAGCGTAGCGTGTCGATAAGACGATACTCAATAGTTGTGTCTGCTGTACGTGGCCGTTCAATTGGTATTAGTGGGCGTTTACTTATTTCGCGCATGCGCACTCCATTTTGGACAACACTAACTTCAAAGGCGCCGACAGAGAGTTGCGCTACTGTATATACTGTGCCTATACCTCAAATTCGACCTAAATTATTTAGGCCGCCTGCTGTAAACATTTGATAGACCGAAACTAGCTTCAGATCAGACTTTAGGTTGAATTTGAGGTATAGGCCGCGGCTTAAATGTCCCGGTGTACCCGTGCTCATTGGCTACGTTTACACCCTGAAATTAGGCCGCGGCCTGTACCTCGAATTCGACCTAAAGTCTGACCTGAAGCTAGTTTCGGCCGCCTATCAAATGTTTACAGCAGGCGGCCTAAATAATTTAGGTCGAATTTGAGGTATAGGCCGCGGCCTAAATTCAGGGTGTAAACCTAGCCATTGAATATGATTATGAAAGAAATGTTATGACTCTAAATCAGAAATCTTATATTGAATCACTAGCTAGAAAATACCAAATCAAAAATTCAAAATTATATAATACACCGATGGAAACATTGGAAACCAATTTAAAATTGGAGCGAGCAAACGTTATATCTAATGATATACAATTTAGAAATATAATTGGAGCACTTTTATATATCAGTTCAGGACTAGGCCCGACATAAGTTTTAGCGTTAACTATTTAGTTAAGAGTGTTAAAATATCTATATTTTTAACGAAAGATTTGGAGTTAATCTATAAGAAAAATGACAATAGAGAGATTCTTGATTGTTATGTAGACGCGGACTGTTTTTTTTTCTCTCTTCGATCAGCCTGTCGGTTTCTGAACTAACTTTTCTCTGGTTTCTCAATTTCTACATCGGTCCGGATGCTGTTCGTGATTTTTGTCGATAACGCATTTAACTCTAGGCCCTATAGCTCCTCAGTTGGTCGTAGTTTTTTATCGATCTAGTTGTTCTTTTTTTTCCCCTTTATCTCGTGTATTGTGGGTTGGATTTTTTTAGCTATCAGGCGCCTTAATTCTCTCCAGCCGAATGTCTATTTGGAGCTTTGCCCTCACCAACCTGTGGTCACTGCCAATGTCAAATCGATTCAGAACCGAGACGTCCGTACACATACGTTTGTCTGTTGCCAAAACGTAATCTATTTCGTTTTTCACTGTATTTTCTCGGCTCCTCCAGGTCCACTTTCTCTTGTGATGTTTTTTGAAGAAGGTGTTTAGGCAGTATATTTTCTCCTTACTGAGAAAGTCAACCATCGCTTGCCCTCTCCGGTATCGCTCACCCAAGCCAAAGGCGCCGACATACGACAGATTTGTTGCAGCTCTTGCTCCAACCCTGGCATTGAAGTCGCCAATTATGATGATGAACTTGGCCTTCTCTGTATTCTTTGCGGCCGTCAGATCTTCATAGAGCGTCTCATTTTCCTCGTCTGTCGAGGCAGAAGTGGGTGTATATGCTTGTATTATCTGCATGTTGATCTTAAGCGTTATATAAATGACTCTGTCCGAGATCGCTTTTGTCTTGGTAATGAAGTGTTTCATCATCCTCTTGTGGATCATGAAAGCCACGCCACCGATGTGTGAATTTTCGTTGGAGTTCCTCTGGAACAACAGATGTTCTGATTTTAGGATAGTGACTGCTTCACCGCTGAGCCTCATCTCGCTGATCTCTAGTACGTCCCACTTAATGTTCTGCAGTTCTTTCTCAAGGTTTATCAGGTGTTCTTCGGACCTCATTGTGCGGATATTATATGATGCTATGTGTGGACTGTTTTCTTGTTTCTTCTGTGTCTTGTTTTGGACAATTCTTGTCCTTTAGTCGAGCTTTTGCCTCCCCCAGAATCCGTGAGGCAAATTGTCAGTGCGAGATTTTGAGCGTCAATCTCTACTCGCCTGAAGTAATATTGTTTTTAAGTTTGATATTTCATTTTGAAAGGTTTTTGGCAATTAAAACGCCACGCTTTCCAGACATGTTGGCGAGTACCTGTTGATCCACGGGAGCTATTTTATTTCGCTACTACCCATCAAGCAAGCTTGATAAGCACTCCCCCATCCGCCACCCGGGGGACGCGCCCTTAGGGGGTTACAGGCCCCCCCCCCCAAGGAATATTATATGAACGTTAATTTGTTGACCAGAATAATATTCTAAGAACTTTTTTATAATATGTTCCACTGATATTAAAATAATATACTAAAGGATATTATGTGAAGTGGACATATGTTCGAGATCCGTCGAACTTTTCTACGCGAAACATCGGCTCGAAAACATTATTATATTTAACATCGAGAAATACCGATGTTTATGTTGTTCAAGCTCTGTCGAACTTGTGCGAAATATACGTTCCCCGCGATCCCCGCGCCCTCGAAGCCCATCGATCGCGATCACGCGTTACGAGAGTGCTCCCTTATTTGTCGGAGCACGGAAACGGCTGTTCTGACGCGTGATGTGACCATACGGACGAATCGCGATTCAGCTCTCATCGCGCGTTCGTTCCTGAAAAACAACCCTCGTGAGTAAACGACGAAGTCGCTCGCCGGACAGTCAGTCGTTGCTGAGGATTCCTAGCCTCAAGTCGTGAGCTAGAACTCATAACCAAAAATCGTCGCGTATCAATCCTCGTCTAAAGACAGCACGGCTCTCTCCCTCTTAAATCGCTGCGTGAATCGCTACTCGTTCGTTTCGTCTTAACGTGCGGATCAAAGTTATTTATAATTTAAGTGTGCTACTTAGCGAGGGGTCCGAAAAACTTCCGGTCGTGCTCCGCTCGCGATCGTTCGTCTGCCACGCGTTCAAGATTTCCGTTCGACGCGTACAAGATCTCCGCTACGCGAGAGGCTTCGATGCGAGAAGCTGAGACAAGATTTCCGTTCGCGATATCTGGCAGAAAAGTACGAACGACTCAGAAGATTTCCGAATCCGCGGCGCACGATCCGTTGTTCCCCCTCGCGTCCTTCCCGTTCTTGAAATAAAGACTATATATTTCTTTGTGCAATCTGTGTTACGAGTGCTTTAATCCTCATTCCTCCCGCGAATTTACGACTCGCGTTATCCACGCTTCTCGCTCAACTCTGAGCGGAATCCAGATTCAGGGCGACCGTCGTAAAGCGACGCCCGAACAACATATAACATCAATAGAATAATCCTATAATACTAGAAAATATTAATATTCTCGGAATATCATAATAATATTATTACAATATTCTAGAAACATTGTGTGCTTATAAGGATGGTTCTATTATTATTTTCTGACGTTAGAATGCATGCGACACTTCTGCTGCATTTAAGCTGTTACTGTCTGAGATGGCAGGGCATGCTCGATTTCTGCTCCATTTCTGCCATCACAGTAAGCTCTCTAATATGCTCAACTTCTGACAATTGTCTGCCTGTACGACCTGATGTTATTCTATATACTTGATTTTAGTCTGCTTTTTATCGACATATTATATCAACACGCAATACTTAAATTTTACTGTTCCTATGCTGACATATTCTGTTTCATTTATTTTGCATTATTTCTGGTATCATATTATTATGACGTCAGATTTTGCTAGAGTTCTATTTCATTTCTACGCACATTATCTGATACGACAGATCATGCTTTGTTACTGCTAAAATTATGCCAGTATAGCTTGCAGCACACAGTTTGCAAAGCCTGCTAAAAGCATCGGCTATCTGGGAGCCTTAGACCGTAGTCTGGGCAATTGCGTGGGGAGAACGTAATCTAAATGAACGCAAAAATCAACATGGCGTTGACATAAGGGAGCTTTTTGCGCATGCAGCATGCACACATATTGCACACATATGTGCAAAACGTCTCCTCATTGGTTCTCGTGCTGACGCCATATTGGTTTTCTTGGCTTCACTTGGGTCACGTTTTTGTCTATGCTTTCTAATAGAAATGCCAAGAGAGCCTCTAAAGAGGCTCTCTAGGCCGGTAACATAGAAAACAAATTATAACGGAATTAAAAAAAAAATGTTGACATTATCGACATCAAGGAAGTTCGGCCTTCACTCTTCACTATAGAATCTCTTTAATTATTTATATTCTTGGGACTTTTACGTCTCGTTTAGTTCGTTAAGAAAGCACTAATAACATGCTTCAAAAGAAAATTGATGTATGTTTATTTGTTTGTCCACAAACGACATTTAAATTTTATCCAATTTTTGGCTGTTTAAACCTTACCATTCGCCTTAAGGTAGATGGTGCATCAGCAAAAACTAAGATTTTTGATTGGCATTAAACTATGTTATTCTATAGGGCATTATACGTGATCAGGAATTAATTCACGATTTTTTACCACGTAATTACGGAAATATATAAGCATTAAAAGTTGGTCATCAGTTTTACATTAGTTTTATATGTGAACGACGTGCACAATCGTAATTTACGAGATTTTACGAGTATTTTAAAAAGAAATTGAGGTTTGGAAAACAGAAGATCTTATCAATTAAACTATTATATACAAATAATATTAAAAAAAAAACGTTAGTTTACTATTGTAATGAAAAGATATTCAATATTAAAGCAAACAAAATGTAGCTAACAGAGAAGCTCTGGCTAGGCTGCGTCATCGGAAGCGTCACTCGGGTGGGCTCCCTTCTCCTTCTAACTTGCTGAGATAGAAGAAGAGGGGAGTGTGCTCGTGTGCGCTCGGGGTGACGTTTCCGAACGCAGTCAGTCGGCTGGCAACAGCGCGGACCGCACCTTGCAACCGTGCGCTAAGACGGTGCACGCGCAACTAGTGGACCAGCCACGAGTGGTCCTGCGGCGGCTCTCCGTTGAGGAATTGCGGCGAGCGGGTCAACGAGCGACCGCGGCACGCGGCACCCCGAGAAATCGCGGGGTGCAGCGCGTGGGACGCATTCCCACGGGCCGCTGGTGGCGTCTCGGAGCACCAACCGGTGCAGCCGACAGCAGGTGCCGGGAACTGGGGCACACTGGAGGCTTTCCGTAGGGCGGCAGAGGCGTTCGGTGGCGAGTTGCGGATCCAGCGGACGAAAATCAATGCCCAGGAGGTGGTGACGGTGACGGCGGTGCCGCGAGCAGCGACACCGGACGAGCGGGACGACTCTTCGGAGAAATTCTGGAGCCCATCATCCGCGCAGGATTCTCCGTGGGACGAGGGGAATGTCCCCGAATAGAGTAGGAAAAGCGTGAAACGTTCCGAGGACGGAAATTATTATGGGGCTAAAAGCTCGCGATTAAGTATGATGAATTTTAAGTTTTGGTTGATTGTCAATTTGTTTTGATCCACATCCGTCCGGCGCAATAGAGCATAAGTTAGAGTTAAGTTGTGCGACAACGCTTGCCGAGCTGCGGCTCATGTAGACATAGAATATCTTCTCTTTTCTTTTGCCGATCCGTATCATTTAGTTTGTTTTTTGGCACACTGGTGCTCGGCTCGACCGTAAGAATTAAATTTAGTTGTTTGCGCATGGATCGCGATACCGCGCGGATTAAAAAAGGCGTCGAGCCACACACAATCTTCAGGCTGGGAACACCCGGGCACGAATTCGCGAAAAATTGCGAAGCCGATCGAGCCTAGCGATGAGATACAGAAGCGCGGACACGAATTACTAAACCGTGCGGGGCGCGCGACAAAAAACGACCTGTGCCGCGCCACAGCGTCGTAAGATAGGGGGATCCGTAACTTCGGAATAAGGATTGGCTCTGAGGAGCGGGGCGTGTCGGGCTTGGTCGGGAAGCGGGTTTGGCTGACGTGCCGGGCCTGGGCGAAGTGAACCGATCGGCGTTCTCGCGCCGGTCTTGGGGATCCGAGCTCGGTCCCGTGACTTGGCCTCCCGGGGATCTTCCTTGCTGCAAAGTTTCCGTGGCGGCGCGAGTCGTCGTGGTCGTCCTCTTCGGCCGCCATTCAACGCTCAGCTCAGAACTGGCACGGACTAGGGGAATCCGACTGTCTAATTAAAATAAAGCATTGCGATGGCCCTCGCGGGTGTTGACGCAATGTGATTTCTATGGATGGACGAAGAGCGCCGCGATCTGGGCACTAGGTGACGAGATAGCGAACCAGGCGTCATCCACGGGGAAAAACCCGCGGTGCTTCGAGAGCGAGACCTGGTACACCCGAGGAACAGGTTGAAATCCGATCACCCGGACGGAAGTTACGGGGACGGTCCGCGAAATTGTTACCCGGACATCGGCCACGAGAACAAAGTTCAGAATATAGTTAGTAGGGGTCGTGGAAGCAAGCACCGGGGGTCGCCGTCAACGGCGGGTTCCGCGAAGTATACCTGGACATCTTCTCCAGGAAGTCGGTCCGGAATCTTCTATAGGGACGTAGGAGAGGACGTGCGCGCAGGTCGGCGCCGTAGAAATCCGTAAATTGTAAAGGGTGGAAAACTACTACCCGGGCATCGATAAAGTGCGTCGTCCGTAAGGCGAAGCAAGTGGAATTTTCCGTCGAAAATATCTGGAACGCTCGGTAAACACCAGGTGTTATTGCGTCGCGTGGAATATTCCAGAAAGAGAAAGCGGCCGTGACGCCGTGGTGGGGGTAAAATATCGAAAGTGGGGAGCCACAGCGAGGAAAATTACTCGAGGCAGTCTCTCGTGGGCGCTCGCAGAGGTAACACCTGTCTCGCGCGTATATCTCGGCGTGTTGCGTTAATTATCGCGATAGTGTTACGAGTTACGAAATTAGATTACCCCGACGTCCGAAACAAACGGGAACGCCCGCATAATTCGTTATAATTCGTCATTACGAAGGCGAACGGTCGTATAGTACCGAAAACGGAAACTACGCACTCGACGAGACGTGCGACCGCCATCTTGCGCGGAACAAATAATTGTGAAAAACCATCTGTGTGAAACGATTAATATGAATAAATGGAACAATCATTTGTGAAAATATCAACGAAGTTATCGATTACTTACCTTCTACTTACCTGATCAAGCGGATGTAAGCCATCTCGTGAAGGCGTCGATCCGGGTCGAAGATTATCATCGGTGCTTCAACAGTGGGAGATGCAGATGAGTCATCCGTGGCGGAAATTTGAAAGAGAGCAGTACTGATTAAGTTAATTAACCACATTACTTATACTTACCCCGTGAGAGCGGTGGTCGGCCATCTTGTGTATGTGGTGGTCCCGGTCGGCGCGCAGCAGCGATGATCCATGGATCGGCGACGCAGATGAGGCACCCGTAGCGAGAACCTGAAAATAAGAAGAATTAATTAAGTTAATTAACCGTTAGTACTGTAACTTACCCGATCAACGGTGGTCAGCCATCTTGGTCTCACGTTGACTCAGGCTGGTGATTGATATCGGTGATCCGAGGATAGGCGCTGGAGATCGGGCATCCGTGGCGGGAAGCTAAAAAGAAAGGCGGATTAATTAATTAAGGTGACACGTGATAGACATTCTTGCCTGAACAAGCGGTGGTGATCCATCGTTGTCCTTGGTTGACCTCGGTAGGCGGCAGACGGCGATGATCTGAGGGCAGGCGACGGTGATGATCCATTCGTGGCGGAAACCTGAAAAGGAGAATGTTTAAACAAATTGGTTAACTATAACCTCATAAATACTACCTTCTCGATGGAATCAGGATAAACCGAGTGGCGACCGATGACTTAGAGGACAAAATAGTGTGTTTCGTAGCCCGATTACGTACCGTTCGGTTACAACCTAACCTCACTGTCGGCGCCAATGTCAAAATAATCAGAATTAATGACCCAAAACTTCCAGAAAGTCATTTTTTATCATTATTATGATGGTTGAGAAACTTATGACTATATTGCACCCAATTTTTTAGATTTTTGTTACAGTCGTTTTGACAAATGTGAAGTTGGTACCCCTGTGTAAGACACTTTGTTTTTAATTAATTACCTGTATCTGGGATTAATTACATGGTGTTATTATACATTTCTGGAGACTAGAAATTGGAACGGAACAAGGTGATACCAAATATACATTTTTTAATACATTAATAAAAATTTTTTTTTCGAGTGCTCTATTTTGACTCACGACAACGTCATCTACCTTAAGGATGTATTGCACCTATTTTCAAAGCGCTACCAAGTGGATAAAAATTTGTAAGAATGTTCTTTTAGTCTTCCTGATGTGCTACAAAAAAAGTAGAAACGAATCCACTAAACGGTTGCTGAGATATAACGATTTTAATTTTCACTGATTTTACACGTATTTTTATGGGAAGAGACGATTTTGACGGATAAAACAGCTAAAAAAATGTTGAAGGAGCGCTACCAATATTTTGAATTTTTTTGTACATCTAGTATACGAATAGATGAAACTATCTGTCAAGTTTCAATTGTCTTCACTACACCGTTTTAAAGAAATAAATTAATAATTAATAATAATTAATTATTAATTAATAATTAATAACTAATTATTAATTTTATTATTAATTTGACGTTATAAAGTTGAAATCAGGGCATTTTTACTGCCAAAAGTTTAGGCTCATAAATTACAAAAATTGCAAATAATACTGGAAAAAACATTTGTAAAGTAAAAAAATACCTTTGTAGGAGTAAAAATAAGACTCCTACTATCTTGAGTATCTTACATCTAGATTTACTATGCGTTAGGCGTAGATATTCAAGTATTTCAAATTTCATGCACTTTTGTCTAAGATTGTATGTACCAGTGATACATCCTTAACCCTATTCGCTCCAACCATGCCTTTCGTGTCCCACGAATTTCTAACAGTCGTTTGTTCCGGAAAACAAATGATCGTGGGAGAATCCCTTCCACGCCGGAAAAAGTTATTGTGGCAGGGAACCTCAGGTAAAAATTTCAAAGTCCTAGCTCATTTACTCTCGAAACGGGGAACAATCAAAATCTCGGTGGGACATGAAAGTGCATGGTTGGAGGATTACGTCAGTGTTGTGTGAAAGGTAAATGAGCATTTTTTTCGATAAAAATGTATTTTTGTGTATTATTTAACCGTATTTAAAATATTTTTGTCGTTAAAAAAGAAATTTAACATTCCACAGAGGTCTATTATGGCTCAGAGGCAGGTGGAAGAGGTGGGGAGGAGCTACGATTATATAAAAAAAATTAATTTTTTTACATAAAAAATATCTGTCACACTTCAAATTCGCCTTTTCTTATTCAGAAATTCTTTTTCTAGCATTCTTTAAGTCCTTAAAGTCCTTCTGTACCATTTAAAAATTACCAAATTTGCGGCGACGAAATTAAGTATTCCTATTTAATTAATAATTATCTCATATTTTTTTTCTCATTTGCACTACTTTTAGCTTTAATTTGCGTTTTGGTTCATTAAGCTTCGTCAATTTGTTCGTGAGTTATGATTTTTTAAGTAAAACGAGTCGTAACGTGTGTTTGTCAACATATAATTGTTGTAAAAAAATATTTAAATAAATGATTTTCAAATGTTCTTTACATTAATTTTTAGTCGAAGGTACAAAGATATTATAATAATTTTTGGGGAAGTTTTCAAAACTATTAACATTATAAAAAACACGTGGGACTCGAAAGTGCATGGTTGGAGGATTATTGGGGCGAAAAAAACGTTGGAGTGAATAGGGTTAAGGTGATGCTGGAGCCGTCTGTACTTAGCGAGAAATGACCCATCGAATCGACGTCAAATTGACGTCGAAATGATC
>NW_020223839.1:14347-16745 GCF_003070985.1 Temnothorax curvispinosus | reverse complement strand
CAATTTTCGTTCAATTGGATCCTCCATTGGCGGTTAGCCGGTTGCCGGCATCACGTTTTTCGACCAGCTATAAAAACTTATCTGCCATCAGTAGGGCGTCGTGATAATCAGCGGGACGGAAGTTTCAGTAAAAGTGTGTCATCGTAATGTGTGAAAGGCGATAATAATGGTTGCGTCAATGAAAGCGATTACGTTTGTTGGGAACTTGATTGGTTGTATCAACGAACGTCATTATCATCTGCGCGTGCAGAATGTTACTGCAAGATAAATTACTCGCGATTCTCAATATGCGAAAAGAAATAAATAACCAGTCGGCAGAGTCGTTAAATTGAGATTTATTATAGTTCGGAGATAACGATTAAAAATAGGAGCAAACAACACCGTTGCAGCGTTTGTTTCTGAGAAGCGTATAAAAATATCATTGTATTAAGAAACGGAGTCTGATGCAAGCCTGCAACTTATCTTCTTCTTTTTAAACGACTCTTAATGTCGCGAAAGTGTCCACGACTGCTAACAAAAACTCTTTAAACGTTCTTGAGCAAAAGAGAAAAAGAAATAGAGGCTACGACATACCCTATTAAGTATATTTCATCACTACGCTTTTTTATTTTCCGGATTCTCTGTCCTAAAAAAATCTCCGAAACATGATGTTCTTTTAAATAATGTCCTATAAAATGCGCGTTTGTGGTGAGCAGAATATTATCTCAGTCGGACTCGACGGAAGAAACGTTTAATTTAAATTCAATATTTCCGACATTGAAGTATACATATTCGATGACTATTCACCGGATTTTGTCCTCTCATCTCTAGAATATTTATTAGGACTATATCTTAAAAGACAGGTTCCAGAAATTTCAGGAGATCAAGTGTACGGTCCTGTAGGCGGTATGTGTGCAGTTCGGAAGCGATGTTCCAACCGCGCATGTGAACGAGGAGCCGCGCGGGCGCCCGTGCTCCGTCTCGTCTCGATCCTCTCGGATCTTTTTTTCTTTCTCTCAGCCGTAATATCCCGTTCGTCGCGTCGTGCGTCGTCGTCGGCCTACCGCACGTTTCGCACGCGATATTTCAACGATTTCAACGCCGACACGCCGCGCCGGGACTTTACGCGCGAGCGAGGGGCGTGTGTTTACCGCGTGCGGACTGCGGGCTTTGACCGTCGCCGGGTTTTCGTCTCGCCTCGCATCGCATTGACCCGATCGGCGTGGCGGTGTCGTCCACCACCGACGCACGTTGCAGCGGACGGGGTCCGGCTTCCGTGGGCACGTAAGCCTCGACACGTGTGCCTAAGGTACGTTCGTGCGTATATGCGTGCGTACGTGCGTAGTACGACGGCGACGCACGCGCGACGGGAATCGTCGGCGAGGTGACGTTGCGGGGACGTCCGTCGTGTCGGTGGATTTTCGGACACCGCGAACGCGAATCGCGAGAGGATTGTGTGCGTCACGCCCGTCACGGTGCGTGTTGCGCGTAAGTAGTGGCGCCCTTCGCCGAGACCAGATTCGTCGTGGGCGAATCCCTTCGCACGACCGACCGAGGTTAAATATCCGCGGACCACCTTGCGTAACAATCGATACCGCGTCGCTCGATTTTCCCGTGACCCCGCTGGGGAAATTGAGGCGGTACGCCAAAAATATCGAGCCGCGTTCGTTTGGGGTACTTTCTTGAATTTATCACTCGCGGAGCTGCCGTCCACGCGGTATCTGTATCTCCCCGATTTCACGGAGATACGTGGATTCGATTTCGTGAATGCTTAGGCTGGGTCATTAATGTCATTATGCATTAATTGTTACAGAAGAAGATAAAATCTCGAGAAAGTGGCGTATCTTGCAATGCTTTTAACTGTTTTGCATTTAAAATATCCTATAGTGCTCTTTTTCACATCCCTCTGCAGTATAATGTGCAAAGACCGATGAACCTAAGATTAAAATAAACCACCCTACGAGCTTTAATAATCATATTCGAAAACCTGGGAGCATTAAGCAAAATAAGTCAAAACAAAGTTTCGAAATATGTTTTAAGGCTAGTAAAATGTGCGTCATCATTTAAATCCAGATTAGAATAAAAGTTTGCTTAATAATTTTGTATAATTAAAAAAAATTCAGATTTTTATCAAAATAAAAACTATTTAAATAAACACCAGAGGTCTATCTTATTTTACGCACAAAAAAATCTCAACCTTCCAAATTTATTTCTATATATCTATTTATTTCGAGAACAAATTTAGCTTTTGAAAAATCATACACGATCCTAGCATTTTTCTCTAGATAAAATTTTCGAATTAAAATGTGGCATTGTGACGCATAATGAGCTAAGAGACTAACTGCTACAAAGAAAAGAGAGGTATCTGGGCCCAATCAAGAATTGCTGTCGCAATTCATTGCAGGAAAACTGGAGCTTG
>NW_020223839.1:0-14247 GCF_003070985.1 Temnothorax curvispinosus | reverse complement strand
CAATCAAGAATTGCTGTCGCAATTCATTGCAGGAAAACTGGAGCTTGCATGGGGGAGAACAAAAGCCACGCCTGACTAATACTAATGTTGTATCCCTGGAAAAACTATTGGGAACAATCGGTGCAGAGGGGAATGTTCCGATAGTCGGGAACAACGTGTGTTTTTCTCAACGCGCATTGTTCTACGTGCCGCTGGGCATAATGGTAAAACCGGAGGCTAACATCGCGGTTTTTACAAAGATACTATACATGAGTCACGCAACACATATACGGTGTTGATCCTGACGAGCGGATATCGTATACGAGTTCCGCTGAAAATCTCAATCAACAAAGACGCATTAATCGCGCACCGTTTCACCGTAAGTAAAAATCGCGTGCGTGTGTGCGTTCTGTGCACCGTTTCTAAGAACGACGATAGCGTTTTCGAGTAAACGTGATTTTGAAGAAATCCTATTTCATGAAAATGTTTTTGAACGTGTAACGAACGTGCGATGAATATTTTCTGATCTATATATCTCTTTATTTTAATTCAGGATTAAATAAAAATTCAAATTTTAACAAAAACTTATCAAAGACAGCAAATCGTTAAACGACAAGCAGATATATATCTTTCAGTAAAGAATTGTTTTGATACATAAATATATAACAATTAAAATTATTATTATTCTTTATTCTCTATTTTTAAGGAATATTTTCATCTATATAATATTATCTTACAACATTGTATTACATTTTTCTAAATTATATCGAATCTTGTTGGGAGCTTTTAGACTCTTTGAAACTTTATCTATATTATTTTATGTAAACACAGAAGGGAGTACAGATTCAATAGTCATTGATACAATAATTTGACTCGTGAGAATCAGATTTATTCGCTCCCAGAGCGATTTCGATCGTCTGAGTCGAAAACGCTATGGGCTCTTATCGTCTACGTGATCGTGTCTTGATATCATCATCAATCGACTTTTTCATTGTCGGTATCGTTGACACTTTCCAGCACGGAACACGACCATGCACTCGAACATAATATTACTGTCGACGTTGGTGGCCTTCGTCACCGCCGAGAGAATTCTAATGACAGAGGTCTTCGTCATTCCCATCAGACCCGAGACTTTCGATTGGAATACAGATGGTAAGAAAAATATATTTAACCTATTCTAATTTTTCTTAACAGAAATACTTTATCCAGTATCGTAACCGATGGATATCAGTAAACTCAATATATCAATAAATCTTTCGCACCTTAAAACAAAAAATAATGAAAGAAAGAAGCGAGGAACAAAAGAAAGATACCGTTGTTCTTAGCTTATGTATATTATAATAATTAAAACGATTGAAAGTCCTCGAATTGGTCTATGAAAATGCAATTATTTATTATGCGGCGTTTATTGTACTCTATTTTACATCCAAATCTTCAAATTATTTTTTTTTTATATAAGTAACGATGAAAACGGAGATATATTTTCTAAATTCCTATATATTAAATTTATGCAACCAAGATTATTATTTTCATAAAAAATATGTGTAGAATAAAATTTTTGTGAGGTTACAACAGGTATTTAGTTATACAGTTTCTTCTTATCATTTAAAGTCAGTAAATATTGTTTTGGAAAACTTATCTAAAATAAGGAACAATATCGGACAGCTATTATTATCCCACGTGGATACCCGTTAACCCATTTCACAATACGAAATTAAACTATGTCTTCGTACGTCATTCGTAACACGCCGCGAATATCAATTACTTGTTGGACCGTCGTCGTCGTAAACGTTTGCGCTGACCTTATGATCAATATTGTCGCATACCGCGGTACTTTCTAATTCAACGCCTTCGGACAATTTTAACGATACACGAAAGGAGTTGTTAAAGTTATCGCCTGTCTCATATATAAATTTATATTTCTCAAATTAGATGAGGCCGCCTGCCATATGTGCGCTTGAAAAAAAATTTATTTCGTATTCGTATTTCTTATTCAAACTTGAGTCGATCGATCATTTCGAGAGAAGTGAAAGGATCTTAAAAATCATACAGAATTTAGATCACATGTTTATATATGTTTCGGACATTTAAGCAGTTTTATTCACAGAGAAATATATATATTTTTTACTTCATTATCAGCTTTTTTCTTTGCTTTTTGTACCAGCATTAAGAACCGTTGTCCCATTAATTTTATTTTTGTCTGCCGTTTTAACCTCGTTTTTTGCACATTTATTACTATGCGACATTTTTATTCCTAATTTTTCACTTTTCTCTTTTGCAATTTTTTTAAAAAAGTTTTATTAAAATATTTATTTTAAGTTGTTTATTTTTCTATCTTCTATTTTTCTATTACAGATATATTTTATATACATTTCTTACATATATTTTTTCTATATTTTTTATAAATAATTGTTCTGTCATTTTATGTTGCAAACATCTCGGATACTTATACTGTGTCGTTTTATTTCAGGATACTCAGATCAGTTTTCGTATCAACCTTCTTTGCTGAACGCCCCCGATCTCCCGTCATGGATACATTACACCTACAGCAAGAAGGATCATCACGGTTTTTTATACGGCGTCGCGCCTATAGATCAAAAGTATTTTCAGGTGATACACAATCACGCTATGTCATCAGTTTGCAGTTGACAATGCTTAACTGAGATAATTTCAGCTGGAGATCGTGGGGTTGAACAAACACACCTACGAAACCCGTTACAAAGTGCTCGACATGAACGTGATCGAGAGAGAGAATTTGACCAAGTACGAGGTGCACCTGAAAATCGACAATCTAAACGTGGAAGACATGTTCGATCGTAATCGCACCCAAAAGCTCCTCGATATATTCAGGTCAGTTCGCGTAAATTTCTTATAATCTTCAATTCCGTAGTTTCAACGTCCTTGATATCGATAACGTACGTCATTTGTCGCTTCCTTCCTTATGCAAAGCGTAAACAGGGGACTTTTTCGATATAACACATGTATAAACTTCTCAGAAATCAAACTAGTTAACTTTATATATAAAATGAAAAAATAGAAAAACTTGATAAACAAATCATATACTCTGAAATTAAGAAATTAGAACAAAAAGTGAAATCGATCAGTTTTATTTTTTTCGAGAGGCTATATCTCCAATTAATGATACTTAAATAAATAAATTGTGCCGATAACAAACGCATTTAATTTTAATTGCAGAAAAAAGTTATGGAAAGGCGCTACGGACCTGTACGTGACTTTTTTGGCGTCTGCGATTGAGCTCGGAGCTCGTTTACCCCTGAAACCCAGCGAAGGCGAAGGGTGAGTTTCTAAATTATCCTCTATCCAACTCAATTTAGCCCTTAAATCCAAGAGGGTAAAATTCGCTGCGAGACTTAGGATAGCAAAGCTTCCAACTATGACTTTCTACAAACGTTTCATCAATCATCAACTATACAGGTGAATAATATTCACAAACAGTTACACAAGCTGTGGCAAATATATCATTAAAAAAACAATATAAATTATTTTTCATATTATTTGGTATTAGAGAATAACGTAAATAATGATGTCTTTAAACGGATTCTTTCTCGATTCCAGCGTTAGTCAATTACGCGAATGGCATAAATAAAAAACTAGAAGTTGATAAAGTTGATGACAAAATTTCATAGAAACGCATTAACGTGGTAATGAAAATTAGAATAATGTTGCCATCACGACGAGAAGCAGTTTCTCTGATATCGCTGACGTACTAATCATCCGATCAACCGCAAACAGCTCCGTGACGTGGATTCACGACGGTTGTTTTTATAATTGTATATTGCTACTTCCTACATGCGCTATCGTTTATGCGCCCGACGGGAAAAACATAGGTAACGCTCTCTTATCGGAGGCTGGATAATCTAATTATGTATATGGCCGACAACTTTGAGAAATGGCAGTCGTTAAGAGATAGCGATCTCTATGTTGCAGTCGTGCCCGTTTTATTCCTCGCACACATTATAACGTTTTATTCTTAACATATTATATCAAGCATATTATTATAAAAAATATTCCAAATGCGACGATTCGACAGATAACAGAATCATCTGTTATCGAACTGAAGCGAATGATATGGAGCGAGTAATGATCGGGATTTGCATTGTCATCGCGACGAGTCGCCTTGGCGCTTATGATGCGTATTAATAAAAATTTTCGCCAAGTTTAAATCACCTATAATGACGAAGAGTATTGTACGAAGCGTCTTGAATCACAATTAATGACTTTTATTGCTTACATCATCGCGATTAAACGCTCCTCCTTTTGCGGATTTTTACCGTGACGTACTTCGTCGATCGACAGATATCGCTTTTTCGCGCGATTATTTCCCATAGAATCCGCGATTGAATGACGGCATAATTATTCACGCATTTTCTCGAATAAGCGTCCAGTTACACGTGGGATCGAGCCGATTGGACTTTCCATTTATAATCGTGTTTATAATCGTTATACGGCGCATAGTTCCCGCGCTCTGTGACTCCCCCAAGATTCTGATTCTACGGATCAACAATCATAATTTATCGCAGTAATCTACGCGATACTCCTGCGGCCACGTAAACGGACGATAACGATGATTTATCTTCCACTTTCATGTCCATCAGGCTTCTTGCAAGAAAACACTTGCGTTCTGAAACGATGTGGGTTTCCTATAATCGACGATTACACCGCATATTATCGATACAAACAATGATTGTTATTTTTAACGACAAAGAGATTCACGTGAGAGCGATGATAAGCGAGAAAAATCGAAGGATATTGCGAGCGGACGATTGCAGCAGATATAATTTGCAACGGAGAGGGGAAGCTCGAACCAGCTATATAATATAATATTATAAGTGCACTTGTTCATGGCATTGATGATTTAACCATTTGCAAGTTCTATGTCCAAGTGGACTTCACATAATCCTTTGCGATAATGGTTTTCCCCAAGTATATATATTTGAATCAGTGTATGATTATAATTAACAAATAAATATTTTTGGAATCCTCATAAATTCGTCCAATTAATAAAAATTTTTTAATGATATTAGACCTGTCGATTAAATTAAATCAAATCGAGGATATTTCATTTTCGCTGATTTGAAAGATAATTTGGATCGCCAAAAGTTAATTACGAAATGTCAGCATTGGAGAATTTCGGGATTTATATTTTACCTACATTTACGCTTATTCTCGTGGAATTGTCGTGAAAAACGATCTCGCATGCAGAATGATGAGACGAGTCATGCGCGGTATTGCTGTTATTGAAGCGCGGAGCGGCGCGCGGCGTGGGCCGGTTTCCTTCCGGTGCAACAATATATGTGACATAAAAACAACGTATTTACACACGACATGAGGCGTGTCACGTCAAAAGAAACGTTGAAATTCAAATGTTACGAAACCGCAACGTTGTTGCATCGACGTGGCGCAGGACGTGACGCGGGATATCGGGGTGAGAAAGAGAGAAAGAGAGACATCACATTATTCCCGATGTAGATTTATGTTTGGACAAATACGTCGAGGCAAAAGTAAGGAGTAACAGTTTCGCAACGAGATATCGATTCATTACAAAGCAGCTCAAAGTCACATTTAAGCTACCGACGTGCTTTCCGGCAGCGAGATTGGAAACACAATGGTTTTTCTTATAAAGAGCAAATCACTTATTAATAATATTGAATAAACGTGTTTCACGGTTTTAATCTTTCGAGGTAATGTTTGTTTTTTTGCTCTCGATGATTTTCTGATTCATCACATCTGATTCATTGCGTGTGATTTAAATGAAATCGAGTCGTTCGTTATTAAACGACGTGAGTCAACTTCTTTTTTACCAATAAATCAGTTATTCTAAATTTAGATGACCTTTCTTTGAAAGACTTCCAGCACGCAAATATATAAATTAAATATAATATTTTTAAATAGTAAAACAATGTAGGTATATGACTCGTAAAAGATATGCGTAACGTGACTAATTGTAAGATTACCTGGTGTTTTACTCATAAGTGACGTGAAATAAGAAATTTTAGAATAAAAAATTTCGAAAATTTCTCTTTTTCTATCAATTTTTTTTGTGACGCGTGGTTTCCTTTTTGCGGAATGACGTACACAATCGTGTCCGGATGGAAAACTTTTGTTCGCCGCCGCTAAAACTTCTCGCAGCGGGCTCGGATCTACAGCGCGAGTGCACTCTCGTTTCACCTGTTAACGTATCACGTTTGTTACCGTTACGATCCTATTGTCGGAAAAATGCGACGAAACCGCAACGATATAGTAGTCACGGAATTGCCGGGTCGCTCCTATATGATCATTATTATCATGATACCGCCGCGCGTTCGACAAATTCGGACAATCGAGGAGTTACCTTTCACGTCTCGACGTAACACCCACGTATATCTCTCATGTTAATATACGTGAATCACACCATTGCATTGTACAGTCACCGCACTTAAATTATTTTCGATCGACACCGAAATCACGTCATTGGACACGTGCATCGCCTTAAATGTGCGATCAAGCGAAAGTTCGAAATTGTTACGTCTATACAATGAGACGAGCGGCAACGATTAATCTCACACGACGGCGAGATAAATCGACTACGTAACGATCGGTACCGCAAAGACACTGCAAAACACACTCGATTTCGCGATACGTGTCCAGTTAGACAGGCAGAAGGAATAATAAAACGAACGAGAACGTTCGTTTTATTGGCCGAGATCCTTCACCTTGTTCAGCCCTTCGTCTCTCTCTCACACGTCTCTCGCGCTCGAGATTTCTCAGAAGGTGCGTTATCCGACACTGAGAACTGAGAGAGCCGTATCGTAACTTCGTAACCGCGCAACGGAGCGAAAGCTCGAAATCGCGTCCACGATCGCGGGACGAGAGAGCGGCGCGATTAATCTCTCTCGCGACTAAGATAAATCGATTACGTGCTGATCAATCGCGTGTACTGCGTAGCGTCTGATTGTCACTTTCAGGCTTATTGCGCGTCGCGCGTTGAAGTACGATAACACCAAGCAGCGGCAATTTATTCCCAACGTAAATGCGACATTGTCATCACGCTCTCGGAGCATTTAACTTACTGACTGGCGGAGGCCTGTTTCCACGAATGATAAGGCCGCGCCTAAGGAGCCACTTCGACCTTAGATATGTATCAGTGCAACCGTATCGTTGCGTATCAGTGAAAGCCGGGAGTTCGCGATCGCGAGATTGTCGGAGTTTGATTGCCTCGACATTGGACACTATACGGGCATTGGGTTTTGTCTAATCAACTTTAAATTATCAGCGTAAATGATCGAATACGCGAGAACAGCGTAATATTTTCGTCACAAACGAAGTCTGAATTATTTGGGGACAAAATTTTTAAATTGAAAAAGGTATAATTTAAATTTTTACCTGAACTGTGGTATGTTTCTCTTTAGTTTGCAAATATGAAAAAAATTACAATTTTTTTGAACAGAAAAGAAGTTGCATGGACAAGTAGAAATTAATCTTGCGTTTCTTTTGTAGATTTCTTGTATAGGTTGCTCATGCTGAGTTAATATCGCTGTATCGCACGTATTACTCGCAGAGTGTCATAATGATTAGTCTCGAAAGCTATTATTTGATCGATGGACGTAGTATTTGTGAAAGACGTCGAATTTAAACGCGCGAGCTGTGTGATCTGTAGGCTGTCGATCGCACGCAAGAAAGCTCAATATCGTGAAGTAATAATTACATAATTCCGTGGCAAACAGATGATTGAAATCAGTAGAATATATCCAACGAAATTACAATTTCGAGTTCGTTCAGGTAACGCGCAATAATGATAAAAAAATGTGACAAGTTAAAGAGTCATCGTAATCTGCAATTAGAATTATGATTCAAGTACGATTGACGGAAAATGGTTATTTTTCAAATAATTAAAGTACGTAGCGCGATATTGGGATAGGTCACTTTTGAAGTAATACGTTCGCGCTGGCGAAAAGAAGAGGCGGTTTAATAATAGTCTTCCGGATGCAACAACGGCATTGACCCACATCGGTAGTGTCAACAATTTACGAGGTAATGGACAATCGTTTACTGCGTTTATTGTCAATGCACGCTCGTACGTACGGGCAAAAGTCCCACGCGCGCTACTTAAAGGAATCCTTGACGGGAATGACGCAAATATACCGTGAATATCGCGATATGATCGTTCGACAGTCGAGTATATAGGTTTCTTCGTAATGTCGCGAGCGATGACTCTTTGACTCAGGTGAATCCTTCCTTGACTCATGCGCTCGCGTCGATGCATTTTACATCTCGTTGAAAATTATGCATCTCTCTGATGCATTTCTCATTGTCAAGAAGAAATATCGTTTTGTTTCAGAGTCGTCGTGAGACTGGGTAGTACGGTGCCGTTCTCGCAGGAATTGAACGAGTTGCAGGAGGAAGTGAAGCCGCTATGGAAAATGCCATCGTGCCCCAGAGACTTCAAGAGGACCAGTGTAGAAATACTCTTCCGAGAGGCTGAGTTCAGATTGGACTGGTGTTCCTTCAGATTAGTAAGTTGCGGTTGATTAAACTGCGTTGCTGCACATACACGCGCGAAACCTCACTTACCGTGATTAATGTTAAATGCCCGAGAAGAGTCTCTTCCATATGTCTTTGGCGAAAATTGACTGTCTATTTATATAACGTTTGCTATTTATATAACGTTTACTCACGTTATTCGTCTTTCACAAAATTATGCAAACACGATTGCATGCGAATTACATTATCACGTCAAATCTCTAATATGTTAATTATCTTTTCGTGGATCACGCAGATCTCTAGACACGTCATTGTACATTTCACTCGATCGTGTCGTCATCGCATATTTCTTGGATATTGTCAGTCATCAGGATCGTCCTTAATTTGCGGAATGCAGTTATTTCCGCAGTCTCATCTCGATCAAGCGATATCCACAATTTACGCAATTTTACGTGAAATGCCAATCGCGCAAATCATACTCGTTATCTCCTTGTGACACCTCATTATACGACACTCTCCTCGTTAGTTGCTCGGTAAAGGTATAATTTTCGCAGCTGGAGGAAGATCAACAGAGTCTGCAGCACGAGAGCGCCCGGAGGGGCCCCAGCGCGAACGTCGTGGGTTTACCGTCGTCGGGCATCTCCGAGCACACGGAGTGGCGGTGGGCCCGTTCAACGAAGGCCAGCATACCCACGAGAAGCTACTTCAAGGAGATCGCCACCACAATTTTCGTACCGGTCGCACTGCTCCTCGTGCTGGGCGCCTTACTTAGCACCGCTTTCTGTCTACATCACGAGAAAATGTAAGCGCACGATACATCTCGGTTGGAGGAAAAACCAGTCAAACTTGTTTCAAAACGATGATTATTTGCATTCCAGAAAAACTGATTTTAGCAATTTTATCTGCATATTTCTCTTACATTGTAATTAAAACGCTTCTGTTTTATATCAATTTTTTTTAATCTTTAATTGACATCAAACTTTTTTTACGTATTGACGGCGCGCATAAAAAAATTGCATAAGAGATTCTATGCTGTGGCTGAGAGTGGGATGAAGATACGCAAGTCGGAGTCTTTTCTCTAGGCTAGTCATATAAAATGAGTAAATGTTTGTTGTTTTGAGGATCAGCAGACGTAAAATAATATGTTTATGAATGTAAAAATGGCACAAAATATCAGCAAATAAGTCTATAAATGGTAATACATTTAAAAAAAAGAATAACATACACGCTGCATAATGTATTAAAATAAACAAAAAAGAATAGTCTGAAATGATGTATTGCTAAATTTCAATTATAATATTGTACATTAAAAAAAAGATGATGTATCGTAGCTCTTTTGCCGTTAACATGTAAATGTGGTGAAACAAAATGAAATATGTCGCATTAGCAAAAGGATAAGGCCGTCCAGAAACACACGTGTCATAAAGTGACATTCACGAAAGACCAGAACAGTATCAAGAAATTTACGCGAGTACAAAAAAGGATGGCTTCGAACACGAACGGAAGCATTTATCCAATTTATGGCACATGTAATTGTGCTAATAATTATAACACTTGAAGAGTGGGGGATATTATCGAAAACACAGTTTCATATACAAAGTGGCCGACTATTATCAAAGAATATCTGACTAACAGACTCAAAGCTAGTTCTTGTTGAGCAAGAACATTTTAATCAAGAAGAAGACAATGTCGAATTACCAGAAGATGTCCTATCAGAACATTTAATGTTGCAGGCTAAAAGATTTAGAAGAATGACGCGCGATCAATTTTTCGCCGTGGAAAAATCGATTTCGAATTAGACAAAGATAGACGAAGTTTATACTTATGTAGCTTTTCCAACATTTTTGTAAGATTAAGAACTGTATATTTTGCCGTATACATTATCACGTTCCAGTTTCCTTTCCTTGCAGCTCAAGGCAATAAAAACGGACGTTCAGGGACGGTTAATTTGCGATGAATCGCAACGAGGCGGGCACTATCTTTCGAGAGGCACGCGGTAAAAAGTATTGCAATTACAGTCATCGGGATAATGTAATTTACATACGCGACACAAACAACCAATTGCAGGCATAGTATAGACATAGAATTGAGATTCTTGTACGTGTGACGTAACCGATCCAATTATGATCTTATTATGGACTCTATGTGCGTCACGTTTATTTTGCACGCATACGTATTTAGTTGGTAAAACGAAAAAAAAAGGACTATTTTAGCTCGTCGAACGTCAAACCTATTTTAGGATTGAATTAACGATAAACTGATAGCACAGATAATTGCAAATAAATGCATAACGGTTTAACATACCTATTATTTATAATTTTTAATACAAGGTTTTTGCGAAAGTTTACGTACGGATGACTATTTTCCAGTCATCATCATCAATCGCTCCAATTTTGCCGTGAACTATTGAAACAATTATCTATTATATGCTGCCGATAATTTCTAATAAGTATTCCCGATCCCGAGAGCGCGTGACTGTTTCTGGGTTCTGTTATTGGCAATGCTTAATTAATTAGCTGTCAATAACATCGGTAATGCTCCGTGTCGCTATCTACCACAGAAACCGATAAGGAGAAAGAGAAAACGAGAAAAGAAAGCAGAAAAGAAAACACGAGTATAATAATAAGAATAAAGACCGAAAAATAAAGAATAATAAAAGATAATAAAGAATAATAAAAAATAATAATGGAAAGAATTAAAGAAAGGGACTGATTGATCGATATGATGAGTTTCATATTTAATTAATTTTCAATATTTTCAACGACACCATTTAATAAAACCGGTACCGCACTAATAATATGTAGGGAAAAATATCGACATATATTTTTTAAAAATAATTATGCCTAGTCATCAACGATGACAATAAGAAATCACCTGATCTTTCCCTCTCTTTCACTAGACATTCGCGTCATACACGTGCCCACTATTACCATTTTAGCACATATGATTTGGTATCTTTTGCCGTGTGTATACACATTTGCCATTGGCGTATGGCATACATACGTGCGTGCGTGCGTGCATGCGTGCGTGCGCGCATACATAACGAACGGGTAAGTGACCGCGAGTGATCGGCGCTTTACGATCAATAGTCAGATGGTGTATGACGTGATCGAGATCGGAGTGACGCAATAGAATCGCTTATCGGCGACGGCGGCTGGCTCGTTCACGCGGAAATAGATTAATGTATCTGCACCGATCGATGTTGTTTTCCGATCGTCGAACGGCCGATCACGCAAAACGAGCGCTAATTTTACATTCCGATCAATGTAAACACCGGTTGAGTTTTGTATTCTTGAATTGGCGTCTGGTCGCGCGTCTACTAAAATTTCCCACTATCGCAGCTCTCTCGTTTGTCCGCGATCGCGACGCGATGCGATACGTCGAGCAACGATCGGTGTGTCACTGCTTAAACGACGCCACGTCATTTCGTGAATTTATGTATAAGATGTAAAAGAGAAAAAAGAATTCTCTTTTTCGTTTTATTAAATGTACAGTTTTACACCGTTAAGGGATGAAATTTAAACATATACCTTGAGTTAAATAACATTTTGTTATTTTTGACTACCACGTGTGTCGAAAATTATTATTTTAACAAAACAGTATTATTTTAACTCCATTGATTTAGTAAAATTAATGATATATTGAGTAGGAGTAGTGGCGACCTATAGAAATGGTTAAAAATTAAAATTGAGTGTAATTTGACACTACGAATTTAATAATGCAGATAATAATAAACCTTTAATAATACACCAATAATACATTTTTTGATTAAAAGACAAATGATAAAATTCTTTTAATAATATAAATTGTTAAAAGTTTATCTGGAGAAACGCGTCCATTTGTGGAAAGGAATAAATACCCGACAAGAAGATATAAAAACCGATTATTTAACAAATTACCTCGAGAGTAAGAATGCTGTCCGAAAGAGATATATAAAGAATCTAAAAAATCGATACGTTTTTCAGCATATTCAATATTTTTCATATGTTATTTTATTTTATATACTACACTGCACCCCGTTCGATAAAAGACGTGGAATAGGGCGGGAATTTCTAATAATACCTACAAGTTCGCAAAATGACATAACGCTGCCTCGGTTGAACGCTTCAATTGCTGGCCACAAAAGCGGCGTGGCCCGGCTTCACTGTACCGCTGTAAAAGGCGTGAAGTGCCCGGAAATGATGCTTACAATGGCTACAAAAGCCACTTTACAAAGTTACCGCATAAGTGCTGCCATAAAATCTATAGGCTTTTCTATGCACTTATGAAAACGTGCTCTAACTAAAGATATCCGTATTTTTATATCCGCGTATAAGGTGTATGCGAAATTGCTGGAAAAAGTGTATCGTTCAACTCGACTGCAGTTAGGAAAGTTATATTAAGTATAAGTATCGAATCAGTTTTTTCCATTTTGCCATGGTTTACATCTTAAAGAGATTGATCTAATTTAACGTACATGTCTCCCTTGTAAGTCTACGTCTCTTTGTTGATTTATCTGTCACTTTACAACACACTTTCACTTTAGTACACAGCATGTGACTCGTTACTTTTGATAATACCGGCTAATCTATTATAGTTAGGCGGTTTACGTCAAAGTATTTATCGTAAATATTTAACGAAACCTCTTGAACCTTCCAATGATAATGCGTATTCAAACGATACACGAAATCGCATCTAATCTAATCGTATAACGTCAATATTTTTTGCGACGGAGAGCAATAAAACCATTGAGGTAATTTATAAACAGCTCACATCAGTATGCGAGTTACGATCGCGAGGAAAATAAACATGAATCTATGTATAATCGCTTCTGTTCGCCAAGTGTAATAAGTCCATTACCGAACATCCGGCACGTAACAATTATGAAACGCGTTTGGCGAACGTAAACATTATCAATCGTAATGTGATAATTCACGTAAAATATTTTAGGTTTATGATTTATTGTAAAGTGCAGATGTAGGTATTAATTTCACGTTTTAATGTAATTTTTACGAATTTCAATATTCGTTTCGCGATAACGGAGATTCCGATCAGCGGGAGGCGCGTTTCTTCCTCAGTAAGATTAAATATTACGGCCGACTCAATACGCGTCCATAATTAGAAGCGTATCGCGACGTGCGATTAGGCGGAATGTGGCGGAACTTCGTTAACGGCTTTTAATCAGGTCGCCGGCTGTTAGTATGTTGCATGGTAACGGTACGATGCATACAACGATCGCAGTGAGTTCGCAAAGAGAGGGCCTACCCAAAGCACCGCACTCGCACGCACTCGGGTGCGTGCGTGTCTTGGGAGTACATCGTGGGGCGCGACAATTTTCATCGGCGCGTCGCGATAACAAGTCAATTACGTCGTGCCACACGTGACGATTGACGCAACGCTGACGCAGCCGCGTGCATTTCGCGTGGCACCGGGAGAGTGTCGGTAATATAAGGATCCATTTCAAGTCACGATCGATATGCACATTCGCCGTATGCATTTCCGCGTTTCGCATTTTTGTCGAATCGCTCGCGTTCCACGATGAGGGGGACCCCGACGACAAACCGTGCCGCGATCAAGGTAATCGCGCGGTTGATAAAATGTGAGCGCTGCGCAAACAGGAACAGGACTCGCGCGACATTCGCGCGATATGACTCATTAAAAAGTTCTGGCGGTTATGCGAATGGAGAGAGAGACAGAGAGAGAGAGAGAGAGAGGAGCTATTCGGAGGATCTATTCGTCGGAATACGATTCGAGCGGAACCCGTCGTAGAAGCCTGTCGCACAACGGAAGAAGTCCGGTTTTCGCCGA
>NW_020223838.1:0-1399 GCF_003070985.1 Temnothorax curvispinosus | reverse complement strand
CACACACACACACACACACACACACACAAATCGTATTGTTGATAAAATAATATAAAAAAGAATTATCGCGTAATTTATCAAGACACAGCCATAAAACTTTGATGCGATAGAGAGAAAATAATTGAAAACGTATACTAGTACGTTTGTAGCTCATACCAGCATGCAGTAAGCGTTTGACAAATAATATGTATAAATAAATTTCGCATCGTCTTTTTTTTTCACCTTCCTTCTTACAGACCTCACTTGAATGCTACTCCTTTTATTCTCGGAATGTATCGTCGAATGCATCAATTTTCAAAACTTGTTCCCGTTGATTGTTTTACTGCTAAACGTGTTTGTAACAAAATGTATACATGCGCGTATAAAAATGTATATATCTATATAATAATTGTATAATCTATTCACTCATTTCAACTTTTAAAACAATATCACGTCGACATTACGTATATAATATAAAAACAAATAACGCAATACTGGTACATATTTTGGTAAACGACAATATTAATCAAACATTCTCATCATTCCAACGTATCGTGCCGCGTACTTGTGCGTATCGCGCCGGACATGCAAGCATAATCAAACAAGAAGACGCCAGCTGGAGACTAGAAAACGTTTCTTTAAGAAATTTCCTTAAAGACTCTACGAGTCGCGTTTCTTCCGCATTCCATTATATTTTGTACAAATGTTTTGTACATAACAATGTTTTGTGCATAAAACTTTTTGTTAGCGATGGCCATTTAAAGAAGCGTTTTCAAACGTGAGACTCCTCGAGAAGCTTTTTTACCGATAAATGAATTACCAATAATTTATTTGATCCCCAAATTACAGTAACCTTCTTTTTAGCTTAGACCCAATCTTATTTTCAAGACAAGTATGAAACATTCCGGGAAAAAAGTCTCTTTAAATCTCTTTGTATTTCAATAACTTGGACTTTATTCTGAGGTTGAAAAAGGTCGTTGCTCGGTTTAATCGATTCGCACGAGTGCAATAATGTTACAAACATCACCGGATTCTCACGTGTACCGCCACGGTGGTTATATACACCGCAATCTTACCGTGTACCACTTGATTCGTTTGTCTACACAAGTGGCATCATCGCGAAAAAGAAGAGAAAAACGAAACGAAAGCATATCTCTATCCTCACCTCACTCAACTGTACTTTGCACAACCGTCACCTCTACGTACTGCTCGTCCTGCATCGTCCTGATACTCATCGTCGTCTGCAGCAGACAATGATGACGGCATCTTTTCAGGTCCAACACAAAAGACATTCTGCCGAAGGAGGTGATTTATCCGCGAGAGTGATACAATTAGAATTCATCAACCGTTTCCCTTCTACCGTTGCATTCGTTGTCGACCAGGACGCAACGAGATTTACCGCATTGTCTTTATTGCTGCT
>NW_020223837.1:0-7750 GCF_003070985.1 Temnothorax curvispinosus | reverse complement strand
GTCTCGAGCATCGCTCGTGTTTACGTCGTTGCGAGGTACGTACCGCCCGACCCAGCACTTGTATTATCCCGACATTCGTGCTCCGTCCGAGAGTACCATCGCTCGGAAATATTATTGTCACCGATCGAGAATATTTGCCTTTCGAACTCTGCGACGCGTGTTTATCGCGCTAATCCAACGGCTGATATTCTCCGCGTCCAACTCGAGGAATATTATCGAGAATATTCCCTCGGGACTTGCGCGAGCGCCGAACGGAGCCGTCCGTTATCCCTCACCTTGGCGACCTGACTTTCGTGATTGTTTTCGCCGGGTTTCGATATTGTTGGTTCGAGTTGCCGTCGCCTCCGACTGCCTATTCGTCGTTTACCCTTCGCTCTTAGCTTCGTCTGTCTGTGGTGGACGACCCCTTTGTTACATCATGTCGAAAAACGCATATGCTCGTCGCGAAGTATGCAATCGGCGTATGCAAGAAATACACGACCTCTCCCTACAAGCCGCGACCGACGCGGCAATACGAGCGACCTTCCTCGCTCGCTACTCGAGCGTAGCGAAGATCGCGGACGATTTTGAGGCCACCCACCTGAAGGTCATCCAAGAAGCGGCGGATTTCGAGGTCGAGGACGAAATCCGAGCCAGTTTCGATAAAATGCATTACGCCGTAAAGAGTCGATATCACCGTGAAACGGGCGCGCCATTCGGAGGCGCGCCGGCACAGCCCTCGGGTCAGGCCTCGGTGGTCAAGTTGCCTAAGATCCCGCTACCGCAGTTTTCCGGCGACCTTACGTTGTGGCCTTCCTTCATCGCGTTGTTCAACGCGTCGATACACAACCAGCAGATTTCCGCAATAGAAAAATACCAGTATCTGCTGGCTTCACTCAAAGGGGAACCACTCAACGTGGTGAAAAACCTGCCGTTTTCCGATGAGTACTATCTGATCGCTTACGACTCGCTGGTCGATCGATACCGGAATAAGAGAAGGTTAGCGGACCATAACTTGAATTCGATAATCGAGGCAAAGCCATTGAAGGCGGAGACGGCCGAGGCTCTTCACCACTTATTAGATACGTTTACCGAGAACACGCGCGCGCTCGCCTTGATGAAGTTCCCTACCGATTCATGGAACTTTATCCTACTGAAGTTTTTGTTAGACAAGCTTCCTCGTTCCCTTCGGGAAAAATTCGAGTCGGCTCACCGGGCTGAGGAGATACCGCGATATACACAACTCACGAAATTTCTAGCGGAGCATTGTCAGGTTCTCGAGGCCGTCGCGGGCCCGTCCTCCAAAACCAAGTCCACACCGGTCTCTTCGTTCGTGACTAACGCGGCCGATTGCCCCGTTTGTAAGGAGTCTCACTACGTGTCGAAGTGCTCCCAGTTTTTAAAACTCTCGCCGAGGGAGAGGCAGGCTAAGGCTCGAGACTTGAGATTGTGCCTCAACTGCCTGCGCTCGGGGCATGGCATGAAAGACTGTCCGTCCGCGTGGGCATGTCGGTCCTGCGGCACAAAGCATCATACGCTTCTGCATTACGAGCAGAGCTCTAATACCACCCCTAAGCCCGAACCCATTAGCGCGACTCCTGCCAAACCGGACGCCGTACCCGCTCCTCAGTCGGAGGATGCGCCGATTGTAACAATGATTAGCCGGGCCAATAGAATCGTCCTCCTGTCCACCGTACGAGCCGAGGCGATAGACGCGCGTGGCCATGCGTTCCCCATACGCATATTGCTGGACAGCGCGAGTCAGGCCAACTTTATTACCGAGGGCTGCCTCCGGAAGGGCGGCTTTCGTCGCACCAAACACAGTGCAACCGTGTTGGCGATAAACGAAGCCAGGGCGGCCACGACGAGGGGCCTCACCTCCCTCGTGATCCGCGCGCGCGGTCGCGACGACACTTGGTTCTCGATAGAGGCTACGGTCCTCTCGCGCATAACCTCGCCGCTGCCTAATGACAAGGTGGAGGTCCAGCCGTGGAAACACTTGAAGGGATTGCCGCTCGCGGATCCCGAATATTTCGTGCCCGGCGGTGTTGACATCCTCCTGGGGGCGGACTCGTTTGTGTCGGTGCTACGGGAGGGCCGTCGTAAGGGGGAAAGGGGAGAACCCGACGCCTTCAATTCAGTCTTCGGATGGGTTCTGACGGGCGCGGTATCCCCATCAGTCCAGGCAGCGCCCCTGAGGTCATTCGCGACTACGCTCGAGTCGATCGCGACATCGGTGGGTCGCTTTTGGCAATTGGAGGAGGTGCCGGAGGACGCTTCTTGTTCGGACGAGGATCGACGCTGCAAAGAAATCTTCGCCAAGACCACGTATCGTGACCCCTTGGGTCGTTTCGTGGTCTCATACCCGTTCGTGTCGGATCCTCCTACATTCGTCGGCTCGCGCTCCATTGCGGTTAGTCGTCTCCGCGCACTAGAACGTCGATTTAAATCTGATCCGGAGTTCAGAGCTGGTTACAATAGTTTCATGCGGGACTATCTCGATAGCGGACACATGGAGGTAATTCGCAATCCATTCCCGTCGGATGGCCACATTTATTATCTACCGCACCACGGTGTGTATAAACTCGATAGCACTACCACTAAGTTGCGGGTGGTGTTCAACGCGTCCTCGCGAGGCCCGGACGGTCTGTCGATCAACGACACCCTGCTCAGCGGTCCGAAGCTGCAGCAGGACCTGCTCGCCATCCTGCTTCGGTTCCGCGCCGAAGCGATCGCTCTAACCGCGGACGTGAAGCAGATGTTTCGCCAGATTTGGATAAGCCCGGAGCAATGCAACTACCAACGTATCGTCTGGCGCTTCTCGGAGTCGGACCCCATCCTCGACTATCTCCTCAAAACCGTTACATTCGGCTTTAGCGCCTCCCCGTTCTTGGCGATCTATTGTTTGCTCCAGTTAGCTCATCAATACCGCGAGAAATATCCTCTAGCGTTCACAGCCCTACTCGAGGCGCTGTATGTGGATGACGTCGTGACAAGCGTGCGGACGGTGGAACAGGCTCGCGCACTCCGTGACCAATTGCTATCGCTTCTCCGAAGCGCCGGCTTCGAGCTTCGAAAGTGGTCGAGCAGCTATCCTGCCGCGCTGGAGGGCCTCGACCCGCAGTTATGTAGCCAATCGATGTTAGATTTCGAGTCAAGCGAGGATCAATCTCAGAAGATATTGGGCCTTCGGTGGCACTCACAATCTGACAGTTTCGGGTTTCAAGTCAACGCGTTGGATCGTGAGTGCACCAAACGCACTATACTGTCGGAAGTAGCGCGCATATTCGACCCCCTGGGTTTTCTGGCTCCACTCACCTTTACCGCGAAGTGCTTAATTCAGCGTCTGTGGACCCTCAAGTTAGATTGGGATGATGAGCCTCCGATGGACATTCGTCGCAGTTGGAGTCGTTTCCAGACGGAGCTCGGCGTGTTATCTTCCCTTCGCGTTCCTCGCGCGTTTAACTCGTGCCATGTAGATCGCTGCGAACTCCACGGGTTCTGCGATGCCAGCAAGCTGGGGTACGGAGCCGTGATTTATCTGCGAATCGTTACGCACGACGGCGTCGGGGTCCGATTACTGTGCGCCAAGTCTAAGGTCGCCCCGCTTCGCCCCCTCACCATTCCCCGTCTGGAGCTCTGCGCGGCTCTGCTCTTGTCTAAATTAATCGCGTACGTCCGGCGCACCCTCCGCGGACACCTTGACATTGACGACGAGTATGCTTGGACGGATTCCGAGGTCGCCCGGGCCTGGATCCGCTCAGCACCACAACGGTGGAAGACCTTCGTTAGAAATCGCGTTGCCCTCATTCAGGACAACGTGCCGGTATCAGCTTGGGGTCACGTCGACACGGAGTCCAATCCGGCGGATCACTGCTCCCGCGGGCTTTATCCTCGCGATCTGGTGGCCAGTTCGATGTGGTGGGCGGGCCCTGAGTGGCTTGTTCGCTTCGAACCCCGAGTTGAGCCTTCCCACGGTTCGGAAACCCCTCCGATCGAGGAGGAGAAAATCGTATCGCTCGTGGCGCTCGATCCGCCTGACGCGGTACATTCATTGCTCGAAAGATTCTCTTCAATCGAGAAAATTGGCCGAATTATAGCATACATTCTCAGGTTTGTACATCACCTCCGTGCAAAATCTGCTCCTACGACTTTGGCCATAGATCAGCTCGAACTGCATTCCGCGTTACTACTCGTTGTGAAGAGTGTACAGGCGGATGCTTTCCGCGATGAGATCGATCGTCTTCAAAGCGGGAGATGGCTCCCCAAGCCCTTTCGCAAACTCGCTCCCTTCCTTGATCCGGTGGGTATTCTCAGGGTGGGCGGCAGGCTTGCAAAATCCGGATTGACATTCGAAAACAAGCACCCTGCCTTACTGCCCTGTAAACATAGGCTCACGGATCTCGTTATCGAGCACGTGCACCGCACGAACATGCACCCTGGTCGGCGCACGCTGCAATACCTGCTCACGCAACATTATTGGGTCCTCGGGGTGCATCGCGCTATACAACGCGTACTCTCGAGATGTCATCAATGTTTCCGCGTAAAGCCACACACCTCTCAGCCCCTCATGACGGAACTACCGGCCGATAGGGTCCGACAGGCCAAGCCATTTTCGATCAGCGGCGTTGATTTCGCGGGACCGTTCAACATAGTTACGCGACGAGCCCGGGGGGTCTCCTCCGTCAAAGTGTACGCGTGCCTTTTCGTATGCTTTTCGGTTAAGGCGGTGCACCTGGAAGCCGCCTTCTCGTTGTCCACCGACTCCTTCCTCGCTGCGCTGCGACGCTTTGTGGCCCGACGCGGACGCTGCTCGCTTCTCTACAGCGACTACGGAACGAATTTTGTAGGGGCCGCACGGGAACTAGAAAGCCGCATGGGCCTCGCAGCGGAGCGAGAGAAGATCAAGTGGTCCTTTAATCCTCCCTCTGCGCCCCACTTCGGGGGCCTCTGGGAGGCGGGAGTCAAGACCTTTAAAACCCACCTGCGGCGGACCGTGGGTGATCAAGTCCTCTCAATAGAGGAATTCACGACAGTCCTCGCGCAGGTCGAGGCCGTCTTGAATTCCAGACCCCTCTGCCCGATGAGCACCGACCCTGCCGACCTCGAAGTCCTATCGCCGGGTCACTTCCTCACGATGGAACCGCTCGTCTCCGTTCCCACTCAAGACGTGACCCCGTTACCGATGAATCGGCTGAGTCGGTGGCAACTCGTCCAACGAATACACCAGGACTTCTGGAAGCGCTGGCATCAGGAGTATCTCCATACGCTGCAACAGCGTCCCAAATGATGGACCTCAGTCAACCCGCTCGGTGTCGGTGCGTTAGTCCTCCTCAAGGACGCCAACATGCCTCCTCTGCGTTGGAGGCGAGGATGAGTGGAGGCGCTGCATCCGGGCAGCGACGGCGTCCCGCGTGTCGCCACGGTGCGGGTGGCGGACGGCACGATCACGCGTCCCCTAGTGAAGCTGTGCCCCCTGCCGATGGGCCCTGCTCCACAGGCGACCGATTCAAATTGACAGTAAAATACAACTCGTTGTATTTTGGTGGGCGGTATGTTTGGCGCTCACCAAACTGTAGATAGATGCATGTATCATACTTAATTGTTTAGTTTCGTTACTCGTTGTACATAGTATTCTTGCGTACCTAGTCTTAAGTATTTCGGTGACTCGCGTGAAACGTCGGCGGATCGCGATCAACGCGGAATCGATAATTGCGCGACTCACCAATCGGTGCTGCCCTCGCTCACCCCACGAGGGCACCCGCCTGAAGAACAAGTACTCGCTCGCGACACTGTTCCAGCGCCGCGAGCTCTCGGCACTCATCGTTACGACGTCTCGGAGCACAGAGAGATTAACGGAGCACAGAGAGATTATCGGAGCAGGGAGACTTGCGCTAATATCCGGAGTCGCGAGATCATCCGCTCGCTCCCGGATAGTGCAATCGCCTACTTTCTCGGCCTGTTTGTGTGCTGCCTTTACCTGCTTCCTCCTGCTTGCTTGCTGCCTGCCTCGCTTTCGCCTTGCTTGCTGCCCTGCTTGCGCTGCTGCACGAACCCGATCGCGATCGAGCCGAAGCATCCAGGAGTCGACGGCACAACGAACGATGAGTCGCATTTGCTTAAGATAACTCGCTTTGGGGGAGACTTACACCCCCTGGTCCTTCGAGCCTCGCTTTATCGCAAATCCGGGTACGGCTCTACCGCCCCCCGAGCATCTGGTCCTTCGAGCCGGATCATCATATCTTCGCGATTAGTCTATTACCGCCGACCTTTCGCGTGTCCTTTCATTGTTCTAAGTCACCGAATCTTTCTGTAACGCGTAGTGCAATCGCACGTGACCTTGCGGGTCTCGCAGGATCTCCCGTATCGCAACGCTCGCTTCGCGAAGGGAATTCTCGCGTAGCATCGCGCAATCGGCCATTAGCCGCCTGTAATTTACGCGAATTCGCTGACTTTCTTATTCTCGCATTAACGAGGTGCAATAACGCTCGGCGTGCTGACAACTCGTGTCTCGCGCGGTATCTCTCGTGCAACGCTAGCTTCGCAACGGGAATACGCGTGCGAACTTCGTTCGTCATAGCTCGGGCCGCAGCCGTTAATCGCCTTAAAATCGAATCCGCGCTCGCCGCGGTAATTAGTCGCCATTTAATTGACTTGATCGTAACCGAAATATTCGGTCGAATATCCGAGTATTCCGGGCCAGCGATCCTTTCGCGCATAGAGACAACGGCCGTGGCCTTCGATTACGGGCCGGTCTCGCGCGCGTTGTTTTTCTGTATAGTCTCGAGCATCGCTCGTGTTTACGTCGTTGCGAGGTACGTACCGCCCGACCCAGCACTTGTATTATCCCGACATTCGTGCTCCGTCCGAGAGTACCATCGCTCGGAAATATTATTGTCACCGATCGAGAATATTTGCCTTTCGAACTCTGCGACGCGTGTTTATCGCGCTAATCCAACGGCTGATATTCTCCGCGTCCAACTCGAGGAATATTATCGAGAATATTCCCTCGGGACTTGCGCGAGCGCCGAACGGAGCCGTCCGTTATCCCTCACCTTGGCGACCTGACTTTCGTGATTGTTTTCGCCGGGTTTCGATATTGTTGGTTCGAGTTGCCGTCGCCTCCGACTGCCTATTCGTCGTTTACCCTTCGCTCTTAGCTTCGTCTGTCTGTGGTGGACGACCCCTTTGTTACATCATGTCGAAAAACGCATATGCTCGTCGCGAAGTATGCAATCGGCGTATGCAAGAAATACACGACCTCTCCCTACAAGCCGCGACCGACGCGGCAATACGAGCGACCTTCCTCGCTCGCTACTCGAGCGTAGCGAAGATCGCGGACGATTTTGAGGCCACCCACCTGAAGGTCATCCAAGAAGCGGCGGATTTCGAGGTCGAGGACGAAATCCGAGCCAGTTTCGATAAAATGCATTACGCCGTAAAGAGTCGATATCACCGTGAAACGGGCGCGCCATTCGGAGGCGCGCCGGCACAGCCCTCGGGTCAGGCCTCGGTGGTCAAGTTGCCTAAGATCCCGCTACCGCAGTTTTCCGGCGACCTTACGTTGTGGCCTTCCTTCATCGCGTTGTTCAACGCGTCGATACACAACCAGCAGATTTCCGCAATAGAAAAATACCAGTATCTGCTGGCTTCACTCAAAGGGGAACCACTCAACGTGGTGAAAAACCTGCCGTTTTCCGATGAGTACTATCTGATCGCTTACGACTCGCTGGTCGATCGATACCGGAATAAGAGAAGGTTAGCGGACCAT
>NW_020223836.1:0-1761 GCF_003070985.1 Temnothorax curvispinosus | reverse complement strand
TAGAAACTGGTGTTCCAAGGTATTTTTGGATGTCATTATATAAATTAATTTGTTCTGGTGACCAGTACGTTATGTGAAACTTATCATACCCTATGTCTTTTATAAATTTATTAAACTCAACATTTTCTTTTATTAGCGACAAAGAATCCCATACTGAAATACCAGTTACGATTCCTAATTTTTTATCTTTGGCTTTTTGCCGAGCCTTAGACAGAGCAGATAATGTGTACACATGTGCAGGTTCTGGACAACCATGAACCATTTCTTTGGCTGCTATGTCACGTCTCACTTCCTTTGGTTTTTGTTTCCAAATCCTTCATAAATTTTTCCAATTCAATGCCAGCTAATCTTCTTTTTTTTGTGTGTGGGATTCCGTGAGTTTTTTGTTTTAACTTCAAAACGCACTTTTGTGTCACTAGGACCATTTTCAGATTCAGCTATTAATACAGCGCCGCACTCATTGCAGTATCCATTTATTGTTATCAATGGAAGACTGTCTTTTCTAACAATCGCATGCTTGAAATTAAAACAACAAGGCAACTTCTGATACTTCCAAATAATTTTGCTTATAATGTATGTCCATCCAGGTTGAAGAACATAATTACCTTTTTGATGTTCTATGGGTTTAATGGAATCCCACTCCTCACCTTCTATCTCTATATCAAAAATTAATTGCTTTGATTTTTTAATATTTTTCTTTTCTGGAGATTTATCTATGCTTTCATCTTTTTTGAAAGTATTTGAGTGCACAGTCTGTATTTTTTGGATGTTATCTACCGCTAAACCTATTGTTTTTCTGTACTTTAAGTAAACATCATGCCGATTTTGAAATATATAAAAGTATAAAATCACTGGTTTCATGCGATTATCTAGGGCTTCAGATATTTTTTCCCAAATTTTGTCTTTCTTTCTTTTAATTTTGTCATTATTATCTAAAATATTAAAATCATTTTCAAGCAAAATTATTAAAATGTCCTCTGGCGACACTGCATATTTTCTGCCTCGTTTTGCCATAATCGAAACAATTTTTTTTATTGTTTTCTTATACAAATATACTTTAATATTCTATCTTTATCTTCTTTATTCTATCTTCTATCTTCCATCTTCTATCTTCTATCTTCTATCTTCTATCTTCCATCTTCTATCTTCCATCTTCTATCTTCCATCTTCTATCTTCCATCTTCTATCTTCTATCTTCTATCTTCCATATTTTATCTTCTATCTTCTATATATCTTCTATCATCTATCTTTTATCTTCTATCTTCTATCTTCTATATCTTCTATATCTTCTTTATAATTTAATATATATTAATTCGCTTTAACTATATCTTTATTTAATGTTTGATATTATCTAGACCGATGATTTTATACTTTATAAATAATATAAAACAATAATGATAGTAAACAATGCTATACTGCCATCTCGTGGTATAAATAGAAAGCAAAGGTGTGTTTACAGGAGTATGGCCGATATTTACATCTGAATTCAACACAGGTTAAAGCGATTAGGTCCAATCCACAAGTCAATTATTAGATTGTGATTGGTCAATTCCCTGGCTACGGCTTGCGACACCTATTGTGGATTGGACCTAGTCGCTCAAACCACAGATTAATAGACAGATAACCAAAGGCCACCTGGAAATAAGTTGGCGCTGGAAGTTCATATTTTTTAATGAACCATAGCTCAAACGATTGCTCCCTGATTGCTCCCTCAGAATCAACAATTGCTCCCCTTTTAAAATGATTATTTTTTAAGATATT
>NW_020223835.1:0-22116 GCF_003070985.1 Temnothorax curvispinosus | reverse complement strand
TGATATTAAATATGTTATCCGTTCTTGGCAGTAATTTATTCTATCAATTGTAGGACAAAATTTCCATTTTTATAAAGTTTATTCACTAACCATATAAAAACAAAAATAAGAACAATAATACGTACAATTTTTGTTTGGTCTATACTGTTTCTTTACTAAATAGTTTGCGTAACATGGAAATTTTTCTAAGAAAATAAATACGCTTTTTAAGATTTTTTTTTTTTGTCAGAATTTATTTAACAGTAGTATTTCACAGTATTTTAACAATTTATTTAACATTATTTTGAGAAAAGAGATTTGCTCGCGAGGCACGATGCGCGATGCACGATGCAAACAAAGAGAAAGCAATTTCGGATTTAGAAACTGTGCTGTGTGGGGAAATATAATTCGCGAGAACGCAATTACAGCCTTTCGATATCTTGGCGCAACTCTTTTTAAATTGATTTAATCCGAAGACTTGAATAGCCCTGCTGAAACCGAAGACCTGGAGACTGTCAATCCACGCCGATCTCTCTGCAACTGTCCATTCAGGATTCTCCTCGGAGATGTGATGAACCATTTGCTCGACGATGCTCTGTAAGAAATTATAATTTCATTGAAAGCCCACATGTTTATCCAACGTGAACGATAACAATCCCAGCAAACGCAAAAGGATTAAAAAATATTAAAATTTTTTAATACCTTTGAATCCCTTTTTTGGCGGAATTAGATGAAATTAGATGGGATTCAAAATGAGATGGTCCAATCCCATGGAATCCAAAAAAAGAAATTTTTAGTTCCATCCAATCCTATGGAATCCGTAAAGGTTATGGAATTGCATGGCATTAGATATGGTTTAGGAAACGTCTCGCGCCTCCGTTGGGCGACCAAGCGCCGTTGTTCGTCGGTGAGCTTTTGTGTATGCCTATAAGGTCATTACACGCACTACTGCCGACGGGCAATTAGCCCGAAAATGAGATTTGTAAGATCTGTCAGGCACCGTAGGGGGTCTCTTTACATAGCGGTCGAGACGAAACTTTGAACTCGAGAAGATGCCCCGGCGATGCGACGTCTAGCGGCGTCGACGCGAAATGCCGGTAAAGCAGATACCGCGCGGGCGTGTACTATTGTTGGCGCGTACCGCCACAGAGTTCAACACGGACACTTTTCAATCCCTATCCTGGCATTCAATGGTATTCATTTTATTGTCAGAATATAGACGGAATTCAATGGAATTCAATACGGAAATTTTTAATTCCTAGTTTGGCGTTCAATGGTATTCATTTCGTTAACGGAATCAATGGTATTCAATGGAATTCATCACGAAACTTTCCAATCCCTAACTTGGCATTCAGTGGTATAATATTTTTGTGTCGGAATTGGATGGGATTCAAAAAAGACAAATTCTTCCAAAATAAGGAATTCCATGATATTGAAACTATTTCAATCCCTTTTTTGGACAGAATAAAATTCGGAAAGTCCTTAATTGAATTCCTGGCAATCTTGTTTTAATTCTTTTCAATCTTTTTTCGTTTGCTGGGATTATAATCACTTGCTATTTAAGGATTATTAGTTTGTGAACTTTTTTAACAATTATAATATCAAATCAATCAAAAAACTTATAAACATTTTCTAAACAAAAGTTAATCTTATTAGTTATGTTCTACACACACAATACTACTTCAGTTTATGCATGCTAATTCATTGGAGAGCGAGATTTTATTGCGGAAACAAAACATATTTTCACTACCTATTTCTGTGCAATTTATTTGCCTACCATGACTTTGGTGTATCCCAAATTCCTCGTGTAGATGGTGAACGATGAATTTATCAACGAGCGATGGAGATTACCGCGAGGACACATGGTGACGATGGATCAGACTGATCAGAGTCCGTGGCGAGTATGCCGCATGACAAGCGTAGCGCGGATCGTCTGACGCTGATATTTCCCACTGGTGTTCTGCAATCGTATTTTGAAATTACTAATAATGTAATAATTTCTTAAATAATATAAATTAAATCATCTTACTGCATCTCCTCCTCCATTGACCATTATCTCTACCTTTCTCATAGTCATCGTTGTTTTCTTCCATTCTCTGTCCCAGCGGTCCCAGCTAATTTTCTTCTTCTTCTTCTTCTTTTCCTATTCGTATGACTCCGATTCTCTGGAAGGCTCGATACGGCCAATCGGGCCAATAATCTTTTTGTTAATGCCTCAGCTGCGATAACTGAAATTATATATATCAATATAAATTTGTCGTATAATAATTATTTACCATGCATTCAAATAATTAACATGTTCTTGTATTTCTTATACTCTCCTTATACTTCTGGACGATCCCTCGTGGTTCTTAACCTCTCTTCCGCAAACACACAGCTGTCAAACTGACAGTGACTGACAGCTCTCCACGACACGGTTGACCGTGCTCCACGACGTTACCGACCCAACTATCATGAAGCACGAATAGCGCTAGACGCGACGCGTTCAGCTACTATCTGCCCCCGAACGCGACTGACTTTAGGTGGAAGGCATTAATGACCGCGACTGTACATCGAGTGTACGCCGATATATCATTTCCTATTCTGTTCAGAAAACTCACTTTTTTCCCTATTTTTTTTAACATATAATCACAGTGATTCTCCCAACGGAGTTTACTATCGATCATTACACCCAGATGTTTCGTTATCTCGACACGCTCAATTATAGTTCCATTCAAACTTTTTACTATTATGTCTGTTTTTATTTCTTTCCTTATACTTCTAACTATCATATATTTGGTCTTATCTGCATTCTTTTTTAACATATTCACATTCATCCATTCTTCAAGTATACCGAGCATCATATTTAGTTTTATTTCTATTTCCTCACAACTTTCTCCTGTTACACTTGCGGTCGTGTCATCTGCAAATAATCTAAATATACTTCCCTCCGGACAGACTTTAACTATATCATTTATATACAAAATAAACAATAGAGGTCCTAATACTGATCCCTGTGGCACGCCATATACTGTCTCAATTATTTTAGAACACATATCATTGAATCTAACTTGCTGCTTTTTATTACTTAAATACGATCTTATCCATTCCAGTACCACTCCTCTTATTCCATACTGATATAATTTTTCCACTAATCTTACCCTATCTATTGTCTCAAACGCTCTCCTGAGATCCAGGAATAACACCCCCACCATTTTTTTCTCCTCAATTATCAACTTCCATTCTTCGATAAAACTTTGAATTGCTGTCTCACACGACTGCTGTTTCCTAAATCCCGATTGGTATTCGGTTATTATTTCATTGTCATCTAGAAATTTTTCCAACTGTTTTTTTACAACTAACTCTAATACTTTTTCATATATCGGTAACATATTAATCGGTCTATACTCGCTCGCTTTTTTTGGTTTGTTTACCTTTGGTATCGGTAGATAGAGAGAAAGAGAGAGAGAGAGAGAGAGAGAGAGAGAGAGAGAGAGAGAGAGAGATCGTCCGTCATTCTCGATTCCGACACACGCACGAACGCGACGGTTTTTCTTGACGAACACGTGCAGCACACAAAGGCCGCCACACAGCTATCTCGACTTTCGCGAACGTTCTACAGTTCTCTCGCTTCCTCACACCTCGTGCTCAGTTAGGGTGCTGGGCCCATAACCTGTTGACGCTAACGAGTGTAGGGAGAGGAGTCAGGAATGTTAAATGTTCTCTACGCCGAGTTGTTGATTGCAGAATTAACACACTTATATATTTGAAAGATACAATGCTTATATATACGTGACTCGCCCGCTTCGAATGACTGCGTCAGAGCTACTGCTCGGTTCGCGTAGATCGTCGCTCAATAAGCCTCATCGACCTTCCAGAGACTTCGATATATTTTCATGCTACTTCCCCTACGGAAGTAAACACGCGCAAAACTACATCAACAGAAATATTATTTAAAAAAAAAGATAGATGTTGGGAAGATTAAAATATATTGTGTGTTTCATTTACCGAGTTGTCGGAAATTGATAAATTGATTCGGATAGATGTACAGACATCCGGATGTGTATGTACATTAAAAAAAATATATGTAAAAAAAAGAATTGTAAAATTAATTATTATAAAAGACCAAAATAGAATTAATTAAGACGGATAAACTTAATTGATATACTTAATTGATGGCGTAACAACGTAATGTTACGCTCCGTTCGTTCTTTAAGTCGCGCGCACTCGCGAACGCGTCTGCGTATTCCCGGGATCGCAGAAATAACCACTCTCGTAATTATAAAAGAACTCGGGTTTATTCAAACTCAAAACGGAATACAATAAAGAGTTCTGTGAAACCGGTCGGTCCGAACGAAACGAGTCACCAGGTCAATCTGACAGGCGGTAATTAAATCAATAATTCTATGCGTCCCCGTTGTCAAGGGACGCGCTTCGGCTTGAAACTTCTGCGGAGCGGAGCCAATTTCAGCCCACAAGTACGAATGTCTCGGCACGGGCGTAACAATATAATTGCGTTATTTGGTAAATTTGAAAAAAATGCCAAGAAAGAGAAGAAAAGGAAACTTGTCTAGAGTAAGTTTGGAGGGCATGCGTAAACGACAACAGCGAGAAAGTGAGAGTACGGAGGAAAGGAGGGAGAGATTAGAAAATTATGCAGAGAAACAAACACAACAAAGACAACGATAACGAGAAAATGAGAGTACGGAGGAAAGGAGGGAGAGATTAGAAAATAATGCAGAAAGAGACATGCACAGCAAAGGGTGTTAGAAACTGATGAGGCAAGGACACAACGTTTAGAAGGAGATGCCCAGAGGCATACTCAAAAGAGAGCCGATGAAAATGAGGAAGCAAGAAGAAAACGAGTGGAAGTTGTTTTGCAAACAGGCATGCTGAGAGAATACGCCAAGAAAGAGACTTGAATTATCATGTTGCGCTTATTGCGAAGGAGAAGGAAATAAAGTAAAAGTTCACAAATTAGGTCCAATGAATGTGATATGCAACTTTTGCAAATCATTAAACTTTAAATGTGAAAATAAAAATAAAGGAATATTCACATATTGTTGCCAAAAGAGAAGGATGAATTTGGAACCAATAAAATGTCCGGAATTTCTACGAAAATTATATATGTGAAAAGATGCTCAATCTAGGAATTTCTTGAAGAATATTTGTTTATATAATAGTGCATTAGCAATGGCTTCGATGGGTGCTCCAGGAAATAGGAATCCTTTGGAAGTAGTGAACATTGCGCTTTATTGCTTGAAAATTCATGGGCAATATCATCATTTGACCTCGACGTCAATGCGTCCAGGAGAAGGGAAACCTCCACGTTTTGCACAGCTTTATTTTATAGATACTGGAGAAGCTGTACATCAAAGATTAAAAAAGGAAGCAAATAAAGGCTGTGATGCAAGTCTGATAAGAGAGTTGACAATTCTCATGAAGCATGACAATTCATTAGCGACGACGTTTAAGATGATGCGTCAGATAGAAATAAATTTAAATCCTCAGGGTACTCAAGCACCAAATTTGATGTTGTCGTTCAGAAAAGATCCGAAACAAGATAAAAGAAGGTATAATGCCCCATGTGCAAATGAAATAGCCGTGGTCTTTAATAATGTTGATGGTGAGCCTCCATTTGAGAGAGACATTAGGATATATAACAAAAATTCGAACAATATCCATCAAATTTCAATTCTGGAAAGGTGTGACCCAATATGTTATTCTTTATTATATCCATATGGCAACGATGGATGGCATTCTGAAATGAAATCAAATAATCCTCTATATCAAGGATATAAAATTTCTCAGATGAATTATTATGCTTATTTGCTGGCACCTAGAAAAGAATTTACTCAATTTAAAATGGCAGGCAAGTTGAGGTGTCAATTCATACTAGATGTCTATATAAAAACTGAGGCTAACAGGCTTAATTTTATTAAATTAAATCAGCCAAAGATAAGAGCAGAACTGTATTCAGTGTTAATGGATCACCTAGATAGTCGAGAACAAAATGAAGGAATTAAAGCTGGTATACCAGTAATATTACCATCATTATTTATGGGAAGTCCAAGGAATATGCAAGAAAGATATCAAGATGCAATGTTTATGGTGAGAAAGTTTGGAAAACCAGACATCTTTTTAACAGTGACATGCAATCCACAGTCTCCGTCAATTAAGGAAAACCTTGATGGATACCAGGTAGAATATCGTCCAGATTTAGTAGCAAAAACCTTCAACTTGAATGTAAAAGAACTGATGCGAGATCTTGTTGGGTATTATCTTGGATGTGCGCAGGTTGACAAAAACAGAATTAGCCGAATGATAAAGAACACTACTTTAATATAACTGGAATCAGTATTACAATGTCACGCTCGCATGTCTTCTAACGAACGCTACTAAAAGACGAGTGTAATAGGCGGGAGTTTGTGGCGCGCGCTAAAAAGAATACTAACCGGAAAAATACTACCACGAGACGTGCGCGTGTGGTTGTTAGCGCCGCTGCGCCCAGACAAACCTTATTGGTTATAATTGTCACTAGGTGCGCTTACTTAAACACCAAAAACTAAAATCTATAGGAACTTAACAGATCTAATGCAAAAGAAAATTTTCGGAAAAATCATAGCCTATGTAGGCGTAATTGAGTTCCAAAAAAGAGGACTACCACATTTGCATTTACTTGCAATGTTAGGTGATGAAGAAAAGTCAAGGCATAAAGAAATAATAGACAAGATGGTATGGGCAGAAATCCCTGATGAAGAAATGTATCCAGAGCTTAATGCAATGGTTTTAAGGCATATGATTCACGGACCATGTAGCGACACATCGAGAAGATATCCTTGCGTAGGGGAAGATGGAAAGTGTACAAAAGGCTATCCAAAAAAATTTTGAGACGAAACAAAAGCAAATGAGAATGGATATCCCATGTATCAAAGAAGGAATACAGGGAAAAAATACAAGGTAAGTGGAAAAGAAATTGATAATCGATGGGTAGTGCCATATTCGCCATATTTATTAATGAAATATGATCGGCACACAAATTTGGAAATATGTTCATCAGTAAAGAGCGTTAAATACTTATACAAGTGCTCGGGGGGGTGTGAGTCGCCCCGGATTCGCGAATGTTCTATAGCGTGAAAACTCTCGAAAGACCAGAGGGACCGTTTTCTCACGAGATGAAATACAATGCAAAACGAGCAAACAATTATTTATTAGCGACTCACCGTTCGTTGCCCGTCTCTTCTTGAAGCGGGGTTCTCTCTCTCGTTCCTCCGGTCTCGTCCTTCTGGTGGCTGGCGAGATCTTAGGCGTGCAAGCGTGCAGCAAACGGAGAAGTAATGCAAGCGAGAGAGCCGCAGGCAGGCAGGCAGAGCACAACCAAATCGTCGTTTGCAAGCGACACGAGATGTGATCTGAAAGCACGACGGTAGACTGCTCCGATCGGGTCCAAAACTTGGGCGAGCGTTACTCCGATCGTGTCCGTCGTGATTTGCGTCTTGACTCGACTCTCTCTGATACGTGATTGAGTGCTCCGGCACTCTTCGGCTCGCGCACCTGCGAAGTACGGCCGGAGCGAGTACTAATCTCCCAAATAATTAGGCGGGCCACCCGCAGGCGGGCAGCACGAGTCGCGTAATGCGAAGTACGGCCGGACCTCATTCGGAGGTCATAAACTACCGCCGTCTCGGCTTAGCACGATTATTCCTCCCGCTATCACGGAGGGCTTCGGGTGTCACCTAACGGCCAGACCTCATTCGGAAGTCGTAAACGAGTGTCGCTCACACGCGCGCCCTTACTTCGATCCGTTTGACAAAGCCCCCTGATCGCGATCATTCGGGTTGCTTCGTTGTTTCGTATCCATGTGAATTTGACTCTCCTATTTCCGTGGATTTTCGGCCGATAGCTGTTGATCGATTGCGCGCATTCGAGCGCCGATTCAAATTAAACGTAGAATTTTTTAAAATTTCGTGATAGCTATAATGCATTCACGCGGGATTGTCTCGATGGCGGTCGTATGGATATGACGGACGAGCTTCTCCCTCGGACGATCGCGTCTTTACCACACCGATGGAAGACCTTTGTCGCAATCGCGTTGCTCGGACATCGCCGCGCCCGATCCGCCTGACTCCATAGATTCATTGTTAGATAGATTCCGCCGTTAGATAAGAATCATAGAATAGTAGAGTATCTCCTAAACTTTACTAGTCGATCCAGGACCAAGCCGGTGCCCGCGACCTCGGCCGTGGATCAACTCGAAACGCATTTGGCGTTATTAGTTATAGTAAAACTCGTACAATCGGAATCCTGTCGCGAAGAGATCAATCGAATCAGAAACGGAAGAGACTACCCAAACCTCTTCTCAAGCTCGCGCCTTTCTGGACCCAACGGGTATTCTCAGGGTGGGCGGCAGGTTCATCCACTCGGGACTGACCTTCGAGGCAAAGACGATAACGCGCCCCTCTTGCGCTGGAAGCGCGGCCGTGCGGAAGCGCTACATTTGGGTAGCGATGGCGTCCCGCGTATCGCCACGGTCCAGGTGGCGGACGGCTCGATCTTGTGCCCCTTGCCGACGGGCACTCTACCTCGGGCCGCAGATGTGGAGTCGTAAAATACAAAGCGTTGTATTTTGGTGGGCGGCATGTTTAGCGCTCGCCTGTATATAGTCGTTTAGATCCCGTATTATTAAGTTATATATAGTTGATGTTAGCTTACGTAGGATTAAGTTGCATATTTGTCATTGATCGCTTTAACCGTACTAAATCAAGCGGACCGCGGTAAATACTCGCGCGACTCACCCGACTCGTGCTGCCCGCCTGCGGGTGGCCCGCCTAATTATTTGGGAGATTGGTACTCGTTCGCCGTAGTACCCGCTTGATTTAGTACGGTTAAAGCGATCAATGACAAATATGCAACTTAATTCTACGTAAGCTAACATCAACTACATACAACTTAATAATACGGGATCTAAACGACTATATACAGGCGAGCGCCAAACAACAAATACATTCATAAAGAATTTGATTGTGCTGCCATTGAGGTGCAAGCAAGAGACGGAACGAGACTCATTAAAATAGATGAGGTAAAATCATTCATGGATGCAAGATATGTTAGTACACCAAAAGCAATGTGGAGACTAAACGGATATGAAATGTTCATGAAGTCTCATACAGTGTGTGACGTGACAAGTCGCGTCTACTTCCCGGACGGGCTCGGCCGAGAAGAATTCGGAGGTGCCACCTCCTTGGAGCAAGGGGAGGGCGGTTGCGTAATATTAATTGGTCTAATTAGCCTTTAAGTTTTTAAAGGATCGCCGGTGGTGACCGGAATCAGGCTGCAACAGCCGCAAGCCGCAACGTGGAAGAACTGTCAAGACTAAGGAGGCGGCCGGGGGACATGGTCGCCAGTCGGGTCGCCCGGACCTCCCCGCAATCGCATTGGAGTACCGCTGGCCGGAGGCCACTCCGCAATCGGTCACAACAGCGGCAAGAGAGGAATCGAGAGGCCCCGGGACACACCCAAGCGAAATGCCACTCAGGCCAAAGTGCCCAGGAGCGGCCCAGGGAAGGGTACAGCCCTGTGACCGCCACCCCGAGGGGTTGCCAGCGGACGGGGCCGAGGCCCGGCCAGCCTGACCCCGAAAGCCGGCTCAATCATCGCGGCCTGGACAGCCGGTTGATTTCGAAAATCCGCGCCGAGTCGGAGGCAGTTGGAGTGACGCCGCCGGAAGAAGCGGCGCATGAGCAGCCTAGGCGCCGGGAGCGCTAGGATCGGCAATCCGGTCGCGCTGCACGTTACGGCGCAGGCGCGGGGAACCGGCGCGATCCCGGCGGACCATGGTTCCGTCCATGGTGTAAATAGACAGGTGAAGCATTCCCGATGCTGCGCACTCGTTCAGTTTTTAAACCAATCAGCGCGCGACCTTTTTTGCGAGAAAAGCAATATAGCTGCTTCCATCAATTCGTAGTCCGTTACGTCCGTTATCCGTCGCGTGCGTCTGTTGTGCGGGAAATATTTTGTGTTCAACTTTTGCGACTTTAATAAAACATACGCAGTAAGTAGTAAATATAATTAATGTTGAGAGGCATTTATATTGGTTGATATTTGCTAAATAACTCAAGTAACAAAAAAACATTTTTCAACGTTTTTAAAAACATTTTTAGTAATAAAAAAAATATTTAAGAAACGTAATGTGTTTTTAATTATTTTAAAAAATTAAAGAATTTATTGCGAAAAATATTACCTCAAACGCTCTTCACGAAATGAGGGAGGTTCCAGGTTCGAATCCTGGCTGAGGTAATATTTTTCGCAATAAATTCTTTACAGTTTTTAATAAATGTAAGTTTAATTGTCATTAGTTTATTTATTTATTTAAAGTTTTATCTAAAATTTTACATGATTCACACATTTTTATTTCTTATAAGCGAACTTCACCTTAAAGTGAGCGCAACAAAATGGGTCGCCTCCTGATTGGTTCAACCGCCAAAGCTGCCGCCATTATGCGCAATGCTTCACCTTGTTTTTTACACCATAGTTCCGTCACTGTCGTGCCGGCGAGGACCAAGGAAGCATCGCCCAAATTACGAGCTGCCCGGACGGAAGGAGAAACATCGTCGACATTGTAAGGTCACCACTCTGGCGTCCCCGCGGTATTGAGGGTTTGTTCGAGGCGACGGCCCCGCTCGCGCAGTAAGCTACCTCTTGCGATACCTTCGGACGGTCTCTTGCGATGTATTATCGGGAGAAAGAGCCTCTATTATACCTGGCGCTCTGGCAGGCAGACCTGGTCAAAGGCGAGATAGGAATTCTCAAAAGGGTCCCTCCGAGAGCGAATCCTCACGTAAGTAAGGTTCACCTGAGCCCTCCCCGAGCGCGCCGTCGCGGCCGACAGTCACGCGTCGTATTCGTGTAATCGTGAGTGAATGGTCGTAGATTAGTGTGAGAGTCAGTTTGCGTATTTCGTGTGGTATGCGTGATAATTTTTTGTCGCGGATGTTGTGTAAATGTAGGCTATTGCGTTCTGTAGAATACCCTGGGGTAAGACCATCGAGCCGTGGGATTGGCGCGGGGCCGTGGAATCACCGGGTTTCGTGGTGAGACGGGAGCGAGTAAAACGGAAAACTTCGGGATTCGCGCGGCAAGCCGCGGAATCGTCCGCGACTCAGGTCGTTTGGTGTCGGGGCGAAAACGATCGTCTGCCGACTGTTCGGCATGGCGAGGCCAACCGCCTCGAGTTGAGTAATGTGAGGCGAGGACGATTGCCTGCCGACGCTTCGGCATGGCGAGGCCGACCGCCTAGAGTCGGGTAATGCGAAGCGAGGACGCTCGTCTGAAACGGGGACGCTCGTTTGCGTATTGTCGAGTCGGCGCGTCATTTAGATTCGTGAGTAATATATTATTATGTCTTTCGTATCGTGAGTATTTGTGAGTATTGCGTGAATTACGTCGTTGCGTGGGTCTTTTGTGAGTATGGGGAGTATTTCGTGAATCTTCGTGAGTGTTTCGTGGGTTAAGTCGTTGCGTGAGTATGTGTGAGTATTGCGAGTATGCGTGTGTGTAAGTCGTTGTGTGAATGTTCGGATTCGTGAATTCCTCAAACAGGTTATTCTGTCTTTCTTATCGCCAATTCGAATATTAGTCTATTTACCTTATTTTTGATTATTCTGTCTCATTTACCGCCGATTCGAAGATTATTCTATTCACCTTATTTCTGACTTCAAAAATGTTTTTCAATCTCTGACCACATGTCTGTCTCTGATTTCACTTATGTTACATCAATGACTATATTTCTTTCTCTAATTTCTAATACATGTTATTCTATTTCTGTTAAGTTGTGTTCGATTAATTGTGTCACGCCTCCTCTCCAAATCTCTACGAACAAGAAGCTACAACCTGAGGTATCGTAGGAAATATCGCGCTGTATAGAGTAGAGTACGGTGATGCGATCCGTCGCACCTGGCGCTCAATTATTTTGTGTCTCAGCAACTTCGCGTCAATCCACGATGGCCCTTCTCCGGATAGCAAGACCGGAGAAAAAAGCGTCGCAAGTGATAAGACTGGCAGTTCATTTGCCTAATCGCCAAATTATATATTTCAAAAAGGGAAATGAAGAGCAATAAGTGCGCAGAGAAAGGACACTACACTTACTGCATGGTTTAAATTGAATCAAGATGATGAAAGAGCGAGGCATTTATTATATACAGAGGTTGCGTTACAATATGTGTATGAAAAGAAAGAAACAAAATGGAAACTACGTCAAAAAAGAACAGAAAAGATCATTTTCACAACACCTCCACGGAAAGTTCGATTTTCCATGCCTGAAGAGAGGGGCGAAAGTGACCAATTTCACGTCAGGACGGCATTAGCGGGACGAAAGTAACCACTTTCCTCCCTAGGGCGGAAAGTGATCTTCGGCTCGGGCGGCAAACTTCACACTCGTCTGAAAAACGCTACTTTCGCCTCTTGGTGCACAATATACTATTCCAGATTATATACAGTAAGCATAAAAGATAATGAAAAATATTATCTACGACTGCTTCTCCTACATGTTAGGGGAGCTAAATGTTACGAGGATTTGAGAACTGTCAACGGAGTTCCTTATGAGACGTTCAAGGATGCGGCAAAAACAAGGAATTTGATAGAATCAGACGATCAATGGTACAAAACGCTAAAAGAAGCGAAAGAGAGCCAAATGCCTGCACAAATTAGAGAGCTATTTGCCTATATTTGCATATATGGAACAGATGTACCAACACTTTGGAATAAATATAAAAACGCGCCATGATTGAAGATTATGTAAGATTATGTAAACAGAAATATGGATAATCCAGAAAATATAGCTATTAATTATATCAAGGAAATTATGAGAAATAATGGAACTAGCTGCGTAAACTTCAAATTGCCAAAACCAAAGCCAGTGAAAATTACTAAAATAGAATATGATTTAGATGAGGAAAGAAGTAGAGGAGAATATTTATTATTAACATTAAATGCAGAGCAAAAGCACGTGTACAATTTAGTAATGCGAGCAATTGAAAATGAGAATAAAATCAAAAGGTTATTCTTTATAGACGGATTTGCAGGAAGTGGAAAAATATACGTGTTTAATACATTACTAAGTGTAATCAGAGGAAGAAACGAGGTGGTTTTACTATGTGCGTCAACAGGCATAGCAGCAACACTTCTAAAGGGAGGAAAAACATATTACAGTCTGTTCAAGCTAACAATACCAATAGATGAGACAACGAAATGAAATATCAGAGGAAATACGCAGGAAGCAAGAGAATTAATCTTTGCGAAACTAATAATTGTTGTTATTCACATTCCAATAAAGGTTTCGCATAACAAGTGAGAACGCGCCTTTAGTTACGCGACTTTAGTTACGTTTGCACATCGAGGTATTCCTGTCTTGTATTTTAGTTGTTTATGTTCTTCTCGCCTCCCGTACGTTGCGCTGTGTGAAACTGAATTAAAAACTTTTATACTGCAAGTTAACAGCGTATTAAATCTCTACCTTCAACAGGTTATAGGCCCAGCAAGCCTATAACTTGCAGTGAAAAATACTGACCTGAGTGAAAAAGTGCGTGGGTTCTCTGATAAAAGACAACGGCGCGGTTGTTGTTACTCACGGCAAGACTGCACGGCGCACCAAAATGGCGGTAACTGCTACCACGATAATTACCAAACTTAACGGCGAAAACTGGCCTGTCTGGAAATTTGAAACCTCCGTTATTCTAAAAGGGCGTGGATTTTTTGATATTGCATCGGGAGTCTTAGTAAAACCTGAGGAACAGCTAGCACAGGTGGAATGGTTAAAACAAGATGCCAAAGCCCAGGAAGTTATCGTCACGCGGATGGAACATGGCCCGCTCACACACATTTTATCGTGTGAGACCTTATATGATATGTGAAACAAACTAAAGGCCGTTTACGATAAAGAATCTGCTGTGAGTATTCGCATCTTCTTCAACAAAAATTTTTCACGGCCGAGTTCAATCAAGATTTGATGTCTGACTTTTTATCTAAAATCGAAGAAATCCGGGTTAAATTAAAACAAGCCGGAGAGGAAATTTCAGATAAAATGACCATAACCAAAATACTCATGTCACTCCCAGACCAATACAAGCACTTCCAGATCTGCTTGGGAGTCTGCCCCGGCAGATAAACAGACACTCGAAGAATTAACATCCAGGCTACTTCTTGAAGAGGAGCGAGCTGGCAGATATGAGGCAACGACAGCACTAGTGAGCCGAGCTAGTACCAAACTTAACTGCTCGACGTGTAGCAAAGCTGGTCATCTAAAAAAGGACTGCTTTAAAAACAAGCAATGTGAATTCTGTAAGAAGCATGGACATATCGCCAAATACTGTTTTTTCAAGAAAAAGGACAAGAATAATATTCGAGATCGCGAATGCTCGAGATCACGAATGCTTTTAAATATTCTCATTCTCATTTAGACGACTGTGTCATGAGTCACAGCGGATCGCCCCTTGTTTATTTTGCGTTCACGTTATAAGAATTATTCTCCGTACGAAGCCGAGTCACTCTCTGGCACGGTGGTCCTTTCGACGATCAATAAATACGAGGACAATGGCTATGTGCATCTTCGATATTCACTTCGAGAAGCTTCTATTCCATGACATTTTGACCTTAGCTAAGCATTCGTCATCCCTGGCGCGTTCTTTGTCTCGGGCGGGTAAAAACCCATAGAACCTACAACGCGCCGTCATTCGTCAACAGTGTGTCAGTAGATCAAGATCTGTCATCGATCGATATTGTGATGGTCAGTTCTCATTCACGCGCGGGTTATTCAACACTACAAGCGAGAAAGTGTATATATATAATTCGCTTAAACCGCCCGCGTTTCCGAGTTTACTTAAATTCAAATACATTTATAATATATGTCATTCTTTGATTTCGGCATTATTTTTGATTGTTAAATAAACTGTTGTGTTCCTACAAGTTTCTGGTGTTAGTGGTCTCTCATGCACTATCCCTCCTTGCTCACACGCTCGCGTACATTTCTGGTCCTTCGAGCCGGATCTAGATAATAGATACCGGCAATTACATAATCGTTACAAGTGTGAGTGTCAGTGCGTGAACCCTGTTACACCTACGAAGCGTGAAGATGAGCTTCGAAGTGGACGGCGCGCTGAGGAGTCAGTATGACCTCTACGGGCGCATTTCACAAATCGTGGAAAACCTGAAAAAATTAGGAGAAGTGAAGATAACGCCTGGAATGGTGGAATCAAGAATCGAACTCCTGGATTCTTACTGGACGAAGTTTCAAAACGTGCACGACACGTTCCTTGCCAGTTTTTGGAGCGCAGTCAAGGATCATGATTATGTTAAATCAGATTTTGTCGGAAAAGCCGAAGAAGCATACATGACGCAACGCTCAATGCTTGTAGATATGAGACAGGAATCGCCCAGTAGGAATATGTCCAGTTGAAGACTTTCATGGAGTGTCGCTTACGAGCCCTGGAGGCTCTTCATCCGAGCAATCGTGAATCAGGCACGACCGGCAAGGCGAATGGTGTCAGTCCACAAACGAAGCGGACACACTTCGCGCAGAAATCAACCGCGTCGGGTACAACCGAGTCGGGTGCAACCGCGCCGGGTACGATCGCGTCGGGCACGACCGCGGAGTCGAACGGGGGCAACCCGCAAGCAAGGCGGGCCCAGCCAGCACGAAGGCAACCCGGAAGCGGTAGGTGCTCCTTGTGCGAGAAGGAGCATTACATCACGGGCTGCGGCATGTTCCAGGAGAAGTCATCTACGCAGAAAAAGGAGTTTGTAGAAAGTAAAGGATTTTGCTACAACTGCCTCGGGGAGCACTTCGCCTCTTCATGCCCGTCAAAGAAGACGTGTGGAGTGTGTGATGAGCGGCATCACACTACAATCCACGACGTTTGGGATTGGGAGGCTCGCGTTATTTTCTTCTGATCAAGGATGACTTCTCGCATTTCCGTACTGTTTATTTCCTGAGCAAGAAGAGTCAAGTTTCATCAAAATTGAACACATTTCTTACCCTGTGTCAAAATCAAGGAACCGAAGTCAAGGCATTATGCACCGACAATGGTGGAGAATTCATAAACGGTACGGTAAAGCGAATACTAGAAAATCGTGGGATTATACATCAAACCTGCGTACCGTATACGCCAACCCAAAATGGCAAGGCAGAAAGAGAGATGCGGACAGTAATGGAGGCTGCAAGGACAATGTTAAAAGGAAGATCTTTGCAAAAGAATCTATGGGCTGAGGCTGTTAACACAGCTGTATTTATATTAAATAGAACTGGAACCAGCTCAGTTCTAAAGAAAACACTATATGAATTGTGGTACAACAAAAAGTTTGACATCAAATCGCTGAAAGCCATTTTTGGTACAGAAGTATGGACTCATATACCAAAGCAACAACGCCTTAAATTCGACAGCAAAAGTAGAAGAGGTATCCTAGTTGGTTTTGGAGAAAATACAAAAGGTTTTAAGATCTACTATCCAGACAGAAAAACCTTTTCCATGGAACGAGAAGTTCTGCTTGTACCAGAGAGTTCACCGGCTGAAGATTTTTTGGTGCAGACTGAGGAAACGTCCGACAGCGAAATTCAGGCTCCGGAAGAAGAATCCGAAACACAGGTCCCTGAAGAACTAAATGAAGATCAGACTGAAGAACAAGCAGTCGAAGAAACCGTAGAAGAATATATCGAAACACCCGTATCAAGTCTTGATCTACAGACTACTGAAGGAAGACCGCAACAAAAAACTAAACCACCTAGAAAACTTATTGAGGACTATCACTGTTATTTTGCCATGGATAGTGAAGATTTAGCAACACTGGAAGAGGCTTTGTCGTCACCCCAGGTGTCTCAATGGATTGAGGCGATGAAAGCAAAAATGGCAGCGCTTGCAGAGAACAATACTTGGACCTCCCGGGAAAAAGAAGAGATTTGAGCAGATTTGAGCAGATCTCATCAGATCCAATCCACTCAGATCTGGTTTGATCAAAATATTGGCCCTATCTGATCAGATCCAATCAGACATGAGTAGATCTAATCCGATCCTAGAGGATAGAGTCAGATATGTAACGAGAATAATCTATTATATCTGCTCAGATCCAATCAGACATGAGTAGATCTGATCCGATCCGGTGTCCATCCACTGAAGAAAATTGTTGTTTTCAAATGTTATTTTTTAAATGTGCCACTTTATTATAAAAGTGGACTCCACGATACAAAAAAGTTGTGCCGTTCCACAATTTATATAACTTGGCGGAACTTAGCACGACACTGCCGTGTCTGATACCGTTCTTATACCACTGTTCATCAAATTTTAAATACGAGAATCAGATTCCGTCGGATGCCATTTATCGGATACTTTGAGATGCAACATTATGATCTGATCATATATAATCTTATATGTCTATATAAGTTTATATGTGATTATATTATTTTATCAGTTTAAATTATAAGGTATGTTTGCAAAATAATTTAAAAGATTTATGTTTTATATATACATATACACATTAATCTTTTATATTTACCTATTATTAATTAATTTTGCACGGTACTTTTTTAATGGAATATTTATAATAAATTTTAAATATGGTGTCGAAATTAACAATTATTATTATTAAATTGGCAGAGACTATATTTATTATATATGTTAATGTTTCAAAATTGAGAAAACTGTTTTTAATATAAAAATTAATTAATTTTTTGACCAAAAATCATTTAAAAACTTCCCCTTTACAGAGTTAATATTATATTTGATATAATGTCCAACATTGTAAAAATTAATAATGGACGATTTGAGAACGGAATTTTTATAAGTTCTATACTAGCGAGATCTGCTCAGATCCGGCAAGATCGGAAGAGATCTAATTGGATCAGAAACACAACTTTGTAAGTCAAGATTGGACTTATCTGGTGAGATCAAGATATGTCTGACTAGGTCTGCTCAGATCCAGCAAGATCAGAAGAGATCTGATTGGATCAGCAACACAACTTTGTAAGCCAAGATTGGTCTTATCTGGTGAGATCAAGACATGTCTGGCTAGGTCTGCTCAGATCCGACAAGATCTGAGGCATAATGTCTGCTCGTACTTCAGGAGATCTGAAGCAATCAGATAATGTCCGATTAGATCGGAAGAGATCCGATTGGATTTGCGATTCAATATCGAACGGCAGCAATGGTCAGATCTGGTGAGATCGGATTATAGTTCAGCATATCTGGCTACATGTGATTAAATATGGCCATGCAGATCTGGCGAGATAAAATTGTATCCAATCAGATTTGACTTTACTTGAATTTCAGATCTCGTTGTATCTCATTTTCTCAAATCAGACATGGTCAGATCTCCTCCATTTTTTCCCGGGCTTTGTCGAAAAACCAGAGCACAAGGTTGTAATCATCGATACCAAATGGGTTTACAAGGTAAAACGAAACAAAGATAAAGAGACTGTTTTCAAAGCTAGACTAGTGGCAAGGAGTTTTGTGCAAAAAGATTTAGATTACTGGGATATTTATTCTCCTGTGGCAATGACTAGTGTAAAAACGTTATTAGCTATAAGTAATAAGAATGAATGGCCAGTATATCATTCAGACGTTTGTAGCGCTTTTCTAAATGGCAAAATTAAAGAGGACATTTATGTGATTCTTCCAACAAACTTTAATGTACCTAAGGACAAACTTTGTAAACTACTAAGAGCTCTGTATGGCTTAAAAGGCGCTCCTAAATGTTGGTCTGAAACAGTAAATGAGTTCATGTTGAGTCAAGGATTTACAAAAACAGAAAGTGATCACTGTATGTACTACTACGTAAAAGATGATTGTAAAGTCTATTTACTTGCTTTTGTGGATGATCTTCTGTGTACTGGATCTGGCTCAATGCTGGATTTTATTATAAACAAGCTAAAAAGTGCATTTAAAATAAAAGATCTAAGTCTTGCAAATTGCTACTTAGGTATTAACATAAACCAGGATTTGAAAAATGGAATTACCACCTTGAACCAGACCCAGTATCTTAAAAGAGTGCTTGAAAAATTTAATATGTCTGACTGTCACAGTGTGAGTACGCCAATGGATCCGAACGTCAGTCTGTCAACGTTGCAAAGAAATAAATCTGAAAGTGCCGATTTAGAACTTTGATGTAGAAAACTTATTGGATGCATTATGTATGCAATAATTGGTCCTAGACCAGACTTATGTGCAAGCATAACCTTTCTGTCTCGTTTTTAGACTTGTGCTAGTAATTATCTGTGGGTTTGTCTTAAACGCCTATTAAGATATATTAGAGAGATATATTAAGATATGTTAAAGTATGTAGATAATTCTCATGCTACACGTGATTAGCTGCTGAGCAGCACGTATGTAAGAGTGTGTGTGTGCGTGCGCAACACAACGGGAGAGTGTGAGCAAAGTAGGGCCGAGCTGAGTACAGCAGGAAGAACACAGACGACTCGATACATCCACCCGAAGCCAATAGAATAAGAGCTAAATACAGACGTGTTTGAGGTGATGAAAAGGAAAGCATAAATAAAGTCACATAAGTATTGTTACAGAATATAAGCTGCAGTGCTTTGGACATTTATTTCTTTTGATCCTGGGCTCCTAACTCAACAGAGGTACTATTGATCTTAAGCTAATTTATCAGAGAAAAACAAGTGACAAATTGTTAACAGGCTACGCTGATGCGGACTGGGGCGGCAATCTGATAGATAAAAAGTCAACGAGTGGTTATTGCCTTCAAGTTTATGGCAACCTAGTAATGTGGACGTCGAAAAAGCAGGCTACAGTAGCTTTGTCCACTTGTGAAGCCGACTATGTTGCTCTCAGTATATGCTGCTGCATCAGTGAAGCATGTTGGCTGAGAAATGTACTGTTAGAGTTAAAGATTTCTGATGATATTTCGATAACTATTTATGAAGACAATCAGTCAGCCATTAAGTCATGTAATTCTCACGAACAACTGAAACGCATGAAACATCTAGATATAAAATATTATTTCATTAAAGAGAAAATTACTCAGGGAATTATTAATGTTCAATACATTCACACCAATGACCAAATGGCTGACATACTGACCAAACCGTTATGCCGACTATCCTTTGAGAAACTTAGAGCTTTAATGGGTTTAAGTAACCATGGTGATTATTATATTTAACCAAACCGAAGTATTACGGATAGTTTTTTTTTTTTATTAATAACATATATATTTTTTTGTTTCTGAACAATTGTTGTCATTAAAAATATAAAATCAGCAACAAAAATCAGAGATTTAACTTCAAGTTTTTTTCGAAACTTTTATTGAGGGAAAGTGTTGTTATTCACATTCCAATAAAGGTTTTGCATAACAAGTGAGAACGCGCTTTTAGTTACGCGGCTTTAGTTACGTTTGCGCATCGAAGTATTCCTGTCTTGTATTTTAGTTGTTCATGTTCTTCTCGCCTTCCGTACGTTGCGCTGTGTGAAACAGAAATAAAAAATTTTGTACTGCAAGTTAACAGCGTATTAAATCTCTACCTTCAACAATAATATGGGATGAAGTGAGCATGACTGTAGGACAAGCTCTAACAGCAGTCGATAAATTATTAAGAGATCTGATGAGGAATACAAAACCATTTAGAGCAAAAGTAATTCTTTTTGCAGGAGACTTCAGACATGGCGGGGCTCCCCCCTATGGAACTCGCAGCGCGACAGTGCGCCGAGGTGTACTGGCGTACAAAGCGACTGCAAGAGGGGGGGCACCAATCCCCGACAGGCTCGCCGTATAATAAGGCTCCAGGAGAAGACGGTCTTGGTTGGCAGATGGCAGGAGTACCTGACCAACCCTGCCTTACCGGGAAAAAGGACCGTCGATGCCATCCGACCCTGTTTGGCGAATTGGCTGGATAGTCGGAGACACGGGTTGTCATTCCACGCGACGCAGGTGCTCATCGGGCACGGATGCTACGGTGTGTACCTGTGTCGCATCGGCAAAGAAGCCACCACCGGTTGCCACCACTGCGACGAGAAGAGGGTCACGGCGCAGCACACGCTGGAGGGCTGTCCAGCGTGGGCGGAGCAGCGCCGTGTCCTTAAAGACGCGGTAGGTAACGATCTCTCCCTCCCGGCTATCGTGACGGCGATGGTCGAGAGGAAGGATAAATGGCGGGCATTCCCCTTTTGCGGGCAGGTAATGTCCGCCAAGGAGGAGGCTGAGAGCATCCGTCGCGGGGAGAGAAACCCTGATGACGCGGCGGATCCCTCTCAGCATTGATCATCACGGGCCTAATTAGACCCGTCCCCACTCGGTCAGAAAACCGCAGATGGGGAATCGCTGCCGGTAACATGGCAGCACTAGAAGTGCTGCACCTCCGGTCCCTTCCCCTCCGACGGGGGGAGGGCCGGAGGATGGGAGGTTGGCGCTCTCGGCGGGGATTTCGGGGCGTCGGCCATACCTCCCACCAACAACGGGAGGGGTGGCGGGGTGGGCGGTGTCCACACCCCGCTACAAAACAGATATCGGGCTCTCCCATGTAAGGTTTTAGCCGGGAGGCTATGCATGCAGTATCGTGGGCGATGTACATGCATAGAATCCGGCACTATCCTTGCCCTCTCCCCGGAGGGCGGGGGGATCTTCCCCTTCTCATAAATGAAGGGGCTACCGGGGGACGGGCTTCGGCCTATGACCCCTCGGTAGTTGAAGATTTTCCTACGTAAAAAAAAGGACTTCAGACAAAATTTACCTGTAATGGCTCATGCAAACAGAACAGCTATAATTGAGTCAACTGTAAAATACAACCCAATATAAAAGAAAGTAATTCAAATTAAGCTTAAAGAAAATATGAGAACAGGGGAGGAAAGAGAATTTGCAAATTGGCTAATAGAATTAGGAGAGGGTAACTTGACGAATACAGATGGACTACAACAAGATACAATAGAAATTCTACACGAATTTTTATGTAAAAGATCACTAATACAAAGATTTTTGGAGAAAAAATAACTATGGAAAAAATAATGGAAAATCCAGATAGAGCGATCCTTTGTCCAAAAAATGAGGACACGTTTAAAATTAATGACAACATTTTAAGTTTAATGGAAGGAGAAGAAAAAGAATATCTATCCATTGACTCTATTGAGAGTGAAGAAGAATAAGAACATTTAAATTTTCCAACCCGGG
>NW_020223834.1:0-1067 GCF_003070985.1 Temnothorax curvispinosus | reverse complement strand
TTTTATCCATAATAGAGTTTCTTCATATTTTATCATAAATTCAAGAAATTCCTCGTCCATACCGTCATCCAAAACTAAAGAATTTAAAGAATATTATTTTTTATTAAAAAAAATTAAATTATTATTATTTATTAAATTATTATTTATATAATAATTCATTAATTTTAACTTTTTCTAACTTCTTCACTCGACACTCCGTTGTTAAAATTTTCCATTTTAATAAATATAATCTTAAATATATCTTTTAAAACATATATTAGTATATTCAAACGGTTCTCGGTGACAGATTACTAAAATGACTAACATATAATATGTGAAACTATCAGCTTATACAGTCTTTTATGACTTAGCAACGAATGACTTATAAGTTACTTGTTTCACATATCATGTAATCTATATATAAAAAATAGAATGTCTGTATGTATAAATGTATGTATGTCTGTTCTTTATACACTCTTAAACTATTCAACCGAATTTTTACCAAAAGTATGTAAATAGGGGTAGAATTTCTTGGGGAGTGCTATAGGGTGTATAGTTTTTCGTTACTCGAGAAATTTTACCCCTATTTCATATACTTTTAATAAAAATTTGGTCAAATGGTTTTTAATTCGAAAAACTTCTGATACCGGTTTCCAAAAAAATCGATATTAAAAGTATATGAAATTTAATAAAAATTCGGTCAAATGATTTTTAATTTCAAAAATTTTAGTACCGGTTTCCAAAAAGATCGGTAACAAAAAATTGATAAATTAATAATAATTTAATTTTTTTTAATAAAAAATAGAATGTCTGTATGTATAAATTGTATGTATGTCAGTTCTTTATACACTCTTAAACTATTCAACCGAATTTTTACCAAAAGTATGTAAAATAGGGGTAGAATTTCTTGGGGAGTACTATAGGGTGTATAGTTTTTCGTTACCCGGGAAATTATACCCCTATTTCATATACTTTTAATAAAAATTTGGTCAAATGGTTTTTAATTCAAAAAAATTCTGATACCGGTTTCCAAAAAAATCGATATTAAAAGTATATGAAATTTAATAAAAATTCGGTCAAATGATTTT
>NW_020223833.1:0-1024 GCF_003070985.1 Temnothorax curvispinosus | reverse complement strand
ATTAGAAGAGTCATTGATAAAATTACCTACTCCTGTAAATATTTCTTATTGATGAAATTTTGGATCTTTATTGGGTATGTTTTTATTTGTACAAATTGTAAGAGGATTTTTTTTATCCATACATTATTGTCCTAGAGTTAGTTTAGCATTTAATAGGATTATTCATATTATACAAAATGTGAGTAATGGTTGGTTAATACATAATATTCATATTAATGGGGCTACTTTTTTTTTTTGTATGTATATATATTCATATTGCTCGGGGTATGTATTATGGTTCTTATAAATTAGTTCATACGTGAATAATTGGAGTTAGAATTTTTTTTATTTCTATAGCTACTGCTTTTTTGGGATATGTTTTACCATGGGGTCAAATATCTTTTTGGGGGGCTACAGTAATTACAAATTTAGTTTCAACTATTCCTTATATTGGTAATATATTGGTTATATGAATTTGGGGTGGATTTTCTATTAATAATTCAACATTAAATCGATTTTTTTCCTTGCATTTTATTTTACCTTTTGTAATTTTAATTATAGTAGTATTGCATTTATATTTTTTACATTTTAGAGGTTCATCTAATCCTTTAGGATTAAATAGGGATTATAGGAAAGTTTATTTTCATATTTATTTTACTTTTAAGGATTTATTAGGTTTTATTGTTATATTGGGGGTTTTTATAATCATTATTTTACAATATCCTTATATATTTGGTGATCCAGATAATTTTATTCCGGCGAATTCTATAGTTACTCCTGTACATATTCAACCTGAATGATATTTTTTGTTTGCTTATGCTATTTTACGTTCAATTCCGAGAAAATTGGGAGGAGTGATTGCATTATTAATATCAATTGTAGTATTATATTTTTTACCTTTAAATAAAATATTGTTACAATCATTAAGATTTTATCCTTTTAGTCAAGTTATGTATTGAATATTTATTAATATTTTTATTATATTAACTTGGGCTGGGACTACAATTGATATTAATAATGCAATCACTCCTCCCAATTTTCTCGG
>NW_020223832.1:2255-3290 GCF_003070985.1 Temnothorax curvispinosus | reverse complement strand
CTCCATTGTATCATATATATCCTTCTATCTATATTTTATCGAATAAAAATCGACGTAAAATCTATGACAAACGGTGTTCCTCTTTTTGCATACCACCTCCGTATTTATATACGTGTACATTATATGCTACCGAGCGCGCGAAAATGGTCGGTCGCGGCAGCGCGTAACAATGGCCGGTCGCGGGAACACGACAAACAGAGAAACGGCGAGCGAAAGCGAGAGCGCGATACGGGAGTGGGGCTCCAGCGCGAGATGCGGTTAGGAACGCGAGCGAGCGAGCGATAACGCCAAGCGTCAGATCGAGTGCGAAAGCGAGCGGTGAAGAAAACGCGATATCGTTAAAACATTTATTTTCACTGTTAATATTTTATTTGTAATACAATATTATATAGCATATTATACATAAACTTCTGTCATTTAATAACATTTTTTTTCAATATATCGTTTTTCACATTTTTTTCGCATTTTTTTCACATTGGGAGACGCAACATACGGCGACGGGGACATCGTCGTTGTCGGTCACTGTTTCTTGGCTGTTCAGGTTCGGAGAATCCCCCCCCTCGTCGTCGTCTCTCTCGTGACGACCCGCCTCTTCGTGCGAGTCCAGCCGCGCGATGTCCCTATGCATCCCACGAAGTTTCGTCACGAAGAATCTGATCTAGTTCCGAGATTTTTTCACCCAGGAAGTAATGATAGCCCTACGCAAAAATTACAATTAATAAATATAAACAAATATAAATATGAATAATAAATATAAATAATTGTAAATAATTATAAATATACATAAATATAAAATCTATCGTTTAATTATATTATAAGAAATAATTTCGCGTTTGAAAGAGATACTCACGTTCTTTCGAGCATTGCGGCGTCCTCGTCCACGTGAACGGTGAGTTGCAAAAAGGGAGGCACCTTTTCCGTTAAGCACTTCACGCGCTGCTGCAACTGCCGCACCATGTTGCAATAATCCTCAATCTCCCTCGTCAGGGCTGTATTTTGATTTTGTAATATATCACACACGCATTTTAATTCGTT
>NW_020223832.1:0-2155 GCF_003070985.1 Temnothorax curvispinosus | reverse complement strand
ATTGGGAGACGCAACATACGGCGGCGGGGACATCGTCGTTGTCGGTCACTGTTTCTTGGCAGCTCAGGTTCGGAGAATTCCCCCCCTCGTCGTCGTCTCTCTCGCGACGACCCGCCTCTTCGCGCGAGTCCAGCCGCGCGATGTCCCTATGCATCCCATGAAGTTTCGTCACGAAGAATCTGATCTGATTCCGAGATTTTTTCACCCAGGAAGTAATGATAGCCCTACGCAAAAATTACAATTAATAAATATAAACAAATATAAATATGAATAATAAATATAAATAATTGTAAATAATTATAAATATACATAAATATAAAATTTATCGTTTGATTATATTATAAGAAATAATTTCGCGTTTGAAAGCGATACTCACGTTCTTTCGAGCATTGCGGCGTCCTCGTCCACGTGAACGGTGAGTTGCAAAAAGGGAGGCACCTTTTCCGTTAAGCACTTCACGCGCTGCTGCAACTGCCGCACCATGTTGCAATAATCCTCAATCTCCCTCGTCAGGGCTGTATTTTGATTTTGTAATATATCACACACGCATTTTAATTCGTTAATTTTCTCCATCGTCTTGAGTTCACTCAAAGAGTGCGGATAGACTACGCCCAAGTCTAGTCTCGAATTCTTATATATGGTAAAAAAAGGGGTGTTGGCCATGAGTGTTGCGATAGAAAAATATACTAAGAATAGCATTTTATTGCGTGAAAAAATTATAAATCGATGAAAAATACGCATCGAGAAAAATAAGTAATGCATTGTTTTTATTAAGCCGACTCATCCGCCGGACTCAATAGCATTTTATAGCGTGAGGAAAATATAAATCGATGGAAAATACGCATCGAGAAAAATAATTAACGCATTTTTCCTTGTCGGGCCGACTCATCCGTCGGGATCTTTGACGCATTTTTTTTTTTCACGCCCGAGACCCCCGCCGCACCGCCACCTATACGCGTTGTCGCTAACGAGCGTTATCGCGTAAACGTTCGCATTCGGAGCGCTCGTCGAGATCGCGCTCAAACCGCGACGCGCCGTCATCGCGGTTTCACCGTCTTTCTCTCGCTCTCGACGATGCGGCTCACGTACATAATCGCGTTAACCGCGTGTTTTAACGCCGCGGCGTGCATCAATTCCACAATTACGGACGACAATTACGCGTTCACGTTCGACTACCTGCTGAAATACGGATATCTGTCCAAAGACGTGGACGCGATTCCGGCTCAGAGACGAAACGACGTTTTTCGCAAAGCCTTCAAGGATTTTCAGAATTACTACGATTTGCCCGGCGACGGAACGCCCAACAACGAAACGCTGCAATTTATGAGTAAACCGCGATGCGGTTTCCGAGATATCCTGAAGCACGGAACGAAAGCGAGCCTGTCCAAATGGCCGAAGACGCACCTGACGTGGCATTTTCACTTAGCCGACGAAACCGAGCTGAGCACAGCGCAGGCCGCGTTCGACCTGTGGTCGCAACATTCTGCATTGACGTTCGAACGCTCCGAAACGTCGAATGCCGACATTATAATATCTTGGCGACGCCTACTACACTATAACACGAACGCCGAGGTAAACGGAGCATTGTGCTCGGTCAAATTCGACGGCCCTGGCAACGTGCTCGCCCACGCGTCTCTCCCGACGGACCAAGCGGGATTCGTTTCCGAGGTGCACGTCGACGGGGACGAGCCGTGGCACATTTACGTCAACAAACATCCCGCGGATAAGTTTTCCCTGCATTACACGCTGACGCACGAGATCGGCCACTCCCTCGGATTGGCGCACAACAGGCGCACAACATCGGTGATGTTCGCGATACAGCCGGACCAGCAGTATCCGGTGAAACTCGACGAAAACGACATCGCCGACATTCAACGTTTGTACGGTGAAAAAATTCAGAACGATAAGCCGCGTCGGACGCCAGCGCCGCCGCCGTCGCCGCCGCCGCCGTCGCCGCCGCCGCCGTCGCCGGACCTGTGCAGCCTCGATCGCGTGAACGGGATATTGATTTTGGAAAATCAAATGTACATCTCGTACAAACGTAACGTTTGGTCGATCGATCTGGACGGTAGGACGCACAACGGACCTTTAGCCCTCTCGAATCACATGACAATTACACGCGCGTGACCGCTGCCTATCAATCCCCGTCCGGCGA
>NW_020223831.1:0-3418 GCF_003070985.1 Temnothorax curvispinosus | reverse complement strand
CTGACTTGGCTCCCGGCGTCTCGTCGCTGTCGTGGGCCCAGCCGTCCACTGACCTCTCTCCCCCTTCTTTAAGCTCGACGATTTCCTTTTGCTCGCTTCCGACCGGGTCCGAGAGAGATCGACTAAATAAGTAAATAATTTTAGTGGACCCGAAAGTCCTGGCCCCTCAGGAACCGAATCTCCGCACGATCAGGCGACAGAGAAATCGCCAGAACAAGCGAGCGCGACGGGAGATCGAACTCCCCCGAGAGCAGCTCAACGCCGGTCCTCCGCGACTCGCCATCCCACCGCCCCTACCAGCGTTTACAGAAGAACCCGGTTGTTCGAACCAGAATCGTCCCACTAACATCCTGCCCTATCGCCCAGTCGTCCTGCCTTTTCGCCCAATTGTCGAACATCGCCCTATTTGCCGCGTGGCTCCGTTTCGCGTGGTCCCTCCTCGCGTGGTCCCCGTCAACCCCGATCCAGCCCGCTTCCTAGAACCTCCCGATTCTCCCTCCTCTTCCCGAAGTCCGTCTCCAACCTCTTCGACCGCCTCGACTCTCGATCTCGAGGAATTAGACGATCCAGAGATCGTAATCTTAGAATGAATTTTAATTTTTTTTAATTCTCATATGTTTAACTTCACAATTTACATATACTTTAATTTTAAGCCCGATTTAAATTAATTTACACACGTACATAACACTTACTAAATTCATGTAATCTCACTACTGATTCCGATTGTAATAATAGCGGGCAAGATGTTCATTTTCAAATAAGTTTTTCCTTAAAGATCTTGCCCGATCACCTCCGCACCTATGCAACACCCGCGAGAAATACACCCACTCGTTACACATACATCCGACACTCACACTTATAAATGTATTCAATTTTATTTTGCCTAATTCTCATTTATTGTTCACCTAGCTTATATTATTGTAATAAATGTTCATCTTATGTTAAATATTAATTTCAATTTGCATTCATTTATAACTTAAGACCCACTACCATCCACCTCTCGAAATTGCACGAGGTCCGATCCTGAGTTAAAGAGATTAAATTCTCTGACTCGAAAAAGGACCGACGATCGCACCGCTCACGGAAGGCGTCCTAACGTCCTTACAGACGTTGACCCTTTCTGAGTCATAAAAGTGCGTTCGGCTCGCGCCACGCGTCTCCGAGCGCGTACCTGCGAGCGACATTTGTAAGTATCTAGCTGCGTCCTCCCTTCCCCCGACCCCTCTGGCTAGCCTTTTTCTTGCTTCCCAGATTTTCACATTCTAATCCCGGGGTTGGACGTAACATTATATTACCTGTATTATATAGGCTGTGGTCCACTTGACGCTCCAAATGCTTCAAAACATTCCTCTTCTCCTTTCTTTCAATAAAGAAAGAAGGAGAAGTACGCTTCAAAGCATTTGTAGCGTCAAGTGGACCGCAGCCATAGTGATATAATATTTGAATTATAAATAATTTATAATAAACAAACCTAAAAATCTCCACAGATTTGGAGAAGTAGGTCCTAGCTGTTTGGAAATACTTCCATAAAAACTTTCAACCAAATTGTTTGTACGGTTAGGACATCCGTATACTGAGACTTTAGATGCAATTGGTAACCATGTATTTTTAACATACTGCATAAAATCAGCAATTGCTGGGTATTCATTTGTTAAGGTACTAGAAATTCTTTGCATAACATTTAATGATTCTTCAAACAAGTCACTTGGCGCCAAAGCCATTGTTTTTGCCATAGATAATAATTCACTAGGTGCATCGGCTAAACCTAATCGTCGCCATTTTCTTACAAGAGCCTGTAATATAGAAAAGTAGCTTATTAAAGAATTATGAAAATGATGTAAATGCGTTAACAATTTTTTTATTACAAAATTTATATTAAAATTCTGTCCCTCTCCTTTTTGTTTCTATCTACAGAAGGAAACAAAGTTATTCTTTATAAATAATAGAGAAAGTATGTTACGAGTGTACTACTATTTTGGTTTTAAATTTTAGTTTTTAGCTGAAAGTAGAAAATGAAAAAGGATATTTGCAGATATATACAACAATATACAGGGTAAGTTTTTTAAATTAATAGCGTTTTTCACTGGCAGAACTGGTGCGCACTCAGTGCACATTAAAGCCGTTGTACACTGATTTAGTATCTAATATTTAAAGTAAAATGCAAATATATCGACTGATAAAATACTCGCAGTACATATTTTACCAAATAGTGCAATAAAGAATATTGAGGATTTCATTATTTAACCCGATTATATTAAACATACACTTTACGTTGGTTTGTGTACGACGGCTTTAATGTGCACTGAGTGCGCACCGGCTCTGCCAGTGAAAAACGCTATAACACACCTAAATATCTAGAAAACAATTTTTGGAAAAAAGTTTAAAACAAAAGTTGTTTGGTTCTATGCGAACATATAACATTATTAAATTTTAATTTGGTAAACGTTTTTTTTTCAGGGTTGTTTCAAAGTCAACTCTTATTTTTTCTAATAGCACCTATATTTTTTTAACAGCATGTTATTTCATGTAAAAAACAAACAACTTTTATTTGAATTATTTTTTTTTTGCTTAATATTTTTCGAAAAATTTAAGAAAAACTTTATAACTTTTTCAATATTTAACTTACGATATCTCGATAATTGTTGATTTGTTGGAGAGAAGTGGTGCAGAACTTTTTCACTTGATTTGGTCTTAAGAATATGCTGTTGCAATAGTACCCCAATAACTTTTTTTTAAATACTTGTGTATACATCTTCTAGATTTTATGTCTAGATTCTGTATACACAAGTATTTCGAAAAGTTGAGGTACTATTGCAATAGCAGATTTAAGACCAATTATGTCAAAAAGTCCTGTATTACTATTCCCACTAACAAAGAATTATCAAGATATTAATATTGAAGAAATTATAAATTTTGTCTTGAATATGTTGAAAAGTATTAGGCAAATGAAAAAACGTTCCAGACATAAGTTGTTTTTTACATAAAATAAGATTTTTATTAAGATTTAAATTTTGTAGGAAAATTCAATAATTTCAGGAAAAACCTTTATTTTTCCGGTTGCTACAGTAGTGGTTTCTCCCTTAAATCTAATTAATATTATTTAAAATACCTGTGAATAATGAAACCAGCAACCATGGATAGTAACCATTGGGAATTGCTCGCTCATTGCTGATATCGCCGCATTCTCATAATCCGCCATGATAAATTTTAGATTTTTATTCAAACCAGGTGCAAGTGAAACAATTTTCTCCCACATTGCTTTATAGAGAGAGGCAGAACGTGCCTCACATAGTGCAAAAACTGTTGCTATTCCCTATAAATTGTACATGTGTCTTAATAAAATGTAAAATATACAAGGTGAGGCAATAACAATTGCCACCTTGAATATCTTAGAAAATACATATTATAGCAAAAAAAG